>NW_006400224.1:328913-339176 GCF_000299155.1 Elephantulus edwardii | reverse complement strand
TGCCTTGAGATCAGACTTTTCTTCCTGGAACACTGGGTGTGGGGCTCTACCCGGGACAATGGAAAAATTCCTGAGTTTAACTTAGCTGAGAACTATAGAAACCTGAGTTTAATTCAGCTGAGAACTATAGGGGCTATTTTAATTTTAATCTTTCAGGCCGATCCTTCTTCCTAGCTTGTCTTAATTCACATGCTCAGATTTAGAACAGTATCTGATAGGCAAGCATTTATTTTACAGAAAGGAGGAAATAAAAGACATTTCCCAAGTATAGAAGCCACCAATATAATTCAGTGTTTTTCCATGCTCTTGGCACATTTTTCTTGATGCATATCTTTCCAAGCTCCACCAACATCCCCTTCCACTCCAATTTACCACTTTCAAGACCTCTCTCCTCCATCCAGCCCTTGATATGATGACTTACATCTCAAGCTTTCTGTGCTTTTGTAATGCTTAATATCTCATGTTACTGGCAGTCTCTTAGGCTGCAGAAAGTCTCTCATGGGTTTAGGAGTCTCAAAGCCCAAATTCCTGTTCAATCTATATGCTGGGCAAATTATTGGTGATGCTAGAGTCTATGAAAAAGAGTGTGTCATCAGGATTGGACGGAGACTCATCAATAACCTGTGTTATGCACATGACACAACCTTGCTTGCTAAAAATGAGGAGGATTTAAAGCACTTCAGAAGATCAAGGAATGCAGACTTCAGTTTGCATCTCACCATCAGGAAAATGAAGTTTCTTACAGTTGGACCAGTAGGCCATGTCATGCTAGATGGAAAGGAGATCAAAACTGTCAACACCTTCATCTTGCTTGGATTCACAATTAACACTCTTGGTATGAGCAGTCAGGAAACAAGGAGACATAGTCAATGGGAAAATCTGCAGTTTGAGACCTTTCCAAATTATGGAGGGGTAGTGATGTTCGTTTGAGGACTAAGGTGCATCTGATTCAGGCCATGGTTGTTCTGATTACTAGTCAAGACCTGGACAATGAATAAGGATGACAGAAAAATAATTTATACCTTTGAGCTGTGGTGTTAGAGAACACTTGATGCTCCTTGGATGGCAAAGTAAACAGATAGATATGTCTTGGAGAGGGTGCAGCTGGAGTGCTCTTTGGAGGCAAGAATGATAAGGCTTCACCTAACATACTTTGGATTTATTGCTAGGAGGTGCTATTCCTTGGAGAAGGACATGATTTTGGGAAGGGTGGAGGGTCAGTGAAGGAGAGTAAGACCCTCAACCAGGTGGATTGGCGGGGTGACTGTTGAAGTGGTCTTTTTTGTGTCAAGAAGTGTGAAGATGGCACAGGGTAGGACTGGTTTCAGATCTTTCATTCATATGAATCATACTCAACTTGATGGCACTTAACAACAACAAGAAGCCCAGATTCCAGGAACTGGTATTGAAGAAGGGTTTCTATCTCACAGTTCTAAGAAAATGTCTTTTGTTTTGCGCTGCTGCTCCAGGACTGACTTCTATGACTTAGTGTCTCTTCTCTTTCATTCACAGTAAACTGCTGTCACAAGAGGATAATTTCCCAGGAGAAGGTCAGATGAGGATGGCCTGAGGCATTTGCAGCAGAATGTCAAGGGCTGCAGCCTTCAATACAGATTGAAGCTAAACATCAAGAAATAAAGATTCTCAGCACTGTGCCAGTTAGCAGCACCATGATAGAGAAGAAAATAGATAGATAAGTGATTTATATTGTGAACCGCTTTAGTTTGCTTGGCTCCAAAATCAACACTTTTGGTACCAGCAGCCAGGAAATCAAAAGATGAACTGCATTGGGAAAGTCAGCTGTCAGTGACCTCTCCAGAGTACTGAAGAACAATGGTGTCAGTCTGGAGACTAAAGTGTCCCTGATTTAAGTCATGGTCTTCACAATTACTTGCTATACATCAGAAAGCTCGACAGTGACTAGGAATGATAGAAAGATAATTAATGCCTTTGAGCTATGGTGTCGGAGAAGAGTATTGAATATACCGTGAACTTCTAGGAAAACAAACAGGTTACCAGGCTGTTCCTTGGAAGCAAGAATTTTGAAGCTTTGTCAGATGTACTTTCGGAATGCTGCAAGGAAGGACTTGTCATTGGATAGGGTCATCATGCTTGGGAGGGTGGAGGGACAGTGCAAGGGTGGAAGACCCTGGATGAGATGGATTAACTTATATACTGGGATAATGGGGATAGGTGTGTCAGAGACAATTAATTTGGCTCAGAATGCAGCATGTTTTTGAGCTGTATCATAGGATTATTATGAGTTGCAAGGGATTCAACGCGACATTACAACAACAATAACTCCCACTTGACCATTGTTGTATGCCATACACTTTTTTTTGAAGTTAATAACAAACCTTCATTTTTTTTACCTTTATTTTTTTATTAATTTAGTTTGTTTATTTTTCATTTCAATGAACATTATAGATACTTCCATGGAATCCTCACAACTAACTTCTAAGTTTCATGTTTATACTCTTACAGAGAAGTAACATTACAAATAAGTTGTTTCCCCCTATAATAAAGCCAGAGAGCTATAGAGTTTTAATTTTAATAGAACAATCTCATTAATTTCACATGCAAGCAAGATTCTACTGAAGATTATCCAAAAACGACTGGAACAGCACATCAGCAGAGAACTGCCAGAACTCCAGGCTGGGTTTAGAAGGGGTCGTGGTACTAGGGATATTGTAGCTAATGTTGGATGAATCTTAGCTGAAGGCAGGAAATACCAGAAGAATGTCTATATGTGTTTCATTTATTATGCAAAGGCGTTTGACTGTGTGGATCATAACAAATTGTGGCTGACTCTGAGAAGAATGGGAATCCCAGAACACTTGATCGTGCTAATGCGAAACCTATACTTGGACCAAGAGACAGTCGTCAGAACAGAGCAAGGAAACACTACATGGTTCAAAATTGGGAAGGATGTGCACCAGGGATGTGTCGTACATCCATACCTTTTCAACCTGCATGCAGAACGGATTATCCGAATGGCTGGGCTCTATGAGAAGAAGTGCGGTGTCAGGATTGGTGGAAGATCTACGTTATGTAGATGACACAACCCTGTTTGCTGAAACTGAGGAGGACTTGAAGCACTTGCTGCAGATGGTCAAGGACTGCAGCCTTCAATTAGGATTGAGACTCTATATAAAGAAGACAAAGATTCTCACCATGGGACCAATTGGCAGCATCAGGATGGATGGTGAAGAGATTGAGTTTGTTAACAACTTTAGTCTGCTTGGCTCCACAGTCAACACTCTTGGCACCAGCAGCCAGGAAATTAAAAGACATATTGTGATGGGAAGGTCTGCTGTTAGAGACTTCTCCAAAGTACTGAGGAGCAATGGTGTCAATGTGGAGATGAAGGTGCATTTGATACAGGCCATGGTCTTTGCAATCACTTGCTACATGTCAGAGAATTGGACAATGACTAGGAAGGATAGAAGAATTGATGCCTTTGAGCTGTGGTGCTGGAGAAGAGTATTGTGTGTACCATAAACTGCTAAGAAAACATATTCCTCATGGAGAGGGTTAAACTGGGATTCTCTTTGGAGGCAAAGATTTTGTGGATTTGTCCGATATCCTTTGGACATGTTGTAAGGAGGGACTGGTCCTTGGAGACGGATATCATGCTTGGTAGGGTGGAGGGACAGCGCAGGAGGGGAAGACCCTCTATGAATTGGCTTGATTCAGTGACTGGGGTAATTGGGATGGGTGTGTTGGGTCAGAGCGATTGGCACAGGATTAGAACAGAGTTTAGGGATGTTGCACATAGGGTTGTTATGAGTCGCAAGCAACTTGAAGGCACATAACAACAACAATATTCTTCCATCAGTTCCAATCTTCTACTTCTATATTATGTTGTCTACATTTTACAATGCTTTTTAGATGAGTCAGTTTCTTATCCTGAGCACTATACCACCCAGTAAGCCAGAGAACCATCTCTTGGAAAGAGCCTGATAGATGAATGATAATGTAAGCAGCCAATTAAGTCTCTTGGGATAATTTTACTTTGCCTCAATATCTTACAGGGAAAGGCTCTGTGACCCATTACAAGGTTCAGACTATGGCATCAGAGGGAAAGGTCTTGTGCTATTGCAAAATCCAGAGCAGCAATTAAGATCTCTGACATTTACCTAATCCAAGTTCATACTTCTTCAGATTGTATTTCAGCTGCTGTGCACCTTACCTTTACCTACGCAACTAAAAGGCCTTCTTTCATGTTTGATTACAGCTCCTATACATTCTTTTTTAAAAAAATATTTTACTAGTTTTAATGAACATTTACAGAGATTTTTAATTGCCATTCATTCATTGTTGCACTTTTTTCTCTACCCTCACCCCCGCCCAGTTTGTGCCTCTCTTTGAAAAGCAAAAGATAAACTTTTTTTCATTGGTATACAATACCTCCAGCTCCCCCTCCTCCTCCCCCAATGCACTCCATTATGCGACCTTAATTCTGGATTCCTGTGATAGTCATAATACCCTATAATAATTCTAATGGGAACTCCTTGACAGAATTCCTTGCTCATCATATAAGGACTTCAGTCTGGCCCCATTAACTGTCTCTGGCAGGAAAAATGTCTCACTTACTAGGCCACCTCCACTGTGAGTAAACTATACTTCCAAAAAGGAATAGGGATAAAAAAGAAACCGTATAATACATAGCCTACATTAAAATTTGGGTGAAAAACTGATTATAAACTTTAGATCCATTCTCCTATTCTCACTCATGATACTGATGCTAATTTATAAATATATATTATGCTATCATTGCTGTTTTTAGGAGCCATCGAGTTGCCTATGAATCATAGCAACCATATGTCCAACAGCCCTAAACACTGTCTATCCTATGTAAATTTCATTGTCTCTGACACACCTACTCCCATTACCCCAGTCACTGAATCAACCCATCTAATAAAAATTTTCGTCTTGTGCGCTGCCCCTCCACCCTTCAAATATGACTTTCCTTTTCAAGTATTGTTGCAGTATGTCAGATGAAGCCTCAGAATTCTTGTATCCAAAAGCAGCCTAGTCTCTCTCTCTAGGATGAACCTTTTTGTTCTCCTAGAACTCCATGGTATATTCAATACTCTCCTCCAGCACCACAGATCAAAGACAAATTCTCCTTCTATCATCCCTAGTCATTGTCCAGGTTTCTGATGCATAGCAAGTAATTGCAAAGATTATGGCCTGTATCAGGTGCACTTTAGTCTCCAGACTGACATTGTTGCTCTTCAGTACTTTGGAAAGGTCTCTGACAGCAGACTTCTCCAGTGCAATTTGTCTTTTAGTTTCCTGGTTGCTGGTACCTAGAGTGTTGACTGTACAGCCAAGTAAACTGAATCTGTTAACAATCTCAATCTCTTCACTATCTATCATGATACTGTCGTTCCAGTGGTGAGAATCTTTGTTTTCTTGATGTTGAGCTTCAATCCATATTGAAGATGGCAGTCCTTGACCTTCTGTAGCAAGCACTTCAGGTCCTCCTCAGTTTAGCAAGCAGGGTTGTGTCATCTGCATAACAGATTGTTGATGAGTCTACCTCCAATCCTGATGCCACATTTCTCCTCATAGAGCTCAGCCTCCTAGACAATCTGTTCTGCATATAGGTTGAAAAGATGTGGATATAGGATACATCATTGGCACACTCCCTTCCCAATTTTGAACTATTCAGTGTTTCCTTGCTCTGTTCTGACTATTGTCTCCTGGTCAATTCATAGCTTTTGCACAAGCCCAAGTGTTTTGGGATTCCCATTCTTCTCAGAATCAGCCAAAGTCTTTTGTGATCTACACAGTCAATGAAACACAGATAGACATTCTTCTTGTACTCCCTGCTTTCAGCCAATTTCTGTCTGATATTAGCTATACTATTCCTAGTACCTCAGCCTCTCCTAAACCCAGACTGCACATCTGGCAATTCTTTGTTGATGTGCTGTTTCAGTCATTTTAGGAAAATATTCAGCAAAAATTTTGTTGCATGTGATATCAATGATATCGTTCAATAATTTTCACACTCTGTCGGGACATCTTTCTTTGGAATGGGAACACACGTAGATGTCTTCCAGTCAGTTGTCTAAGTGGTTGTCCTCCAGATTCCTTGGAACAACTTGGTGAGCACATCCAGGGCAGAGTCTGTTTGTTGAAATATGTCAATCGGTAGGCCATCCATTCCTGGGTCCTTGTTTTTTGCTAATTCTTTCAGAGCAGCTTGAACTTCTTTCTTCAGCAGCACAGGCCCTTGATCATATATTGTTTCATAAAATTGTTCTGTGTCCACCAATTCCTTATGGTACAATGACTCTGCCTGTATAATCTTTCTATCTTCTTTTAATGCTTCCTGGATCACTTGATATTCTGCTCAAATCATTCATAAGTATTACAATTCAAGGATTGAATTTTGTTCTTCAGTTCTTTAAGCTTAAGAAATTCTGAGCTAGTTCGATCCCTTTGATTTTCTCACTCCAACTCCTTTCACATTTCGTTGTAATAATTTACTTTTTCTTCCCACGCTGCCTTATAGAATCTTCTCTTCAACTCCTTAATACCTTGATTCTTCCCTTTTCTTTGGCCTCTCAGTACTTTAGTGCAGTATTCAGAGTTTCTTCTGACATACTTCTTAGTCTTGTCTTCCTCCTCTGTCTTTGCAATGGCCTTTTGTATTCTTCCTAGAAGATATTCTTGATATCCTACCACAGCTCATTTGGTCTTCACTCATTAGTGTTCAAGGCCTCAAACCTATTCCTGAGATGATTTTGAAATTCAGTCAGGATAGACTCAACGTTAAATTTTGTCAAAGTCAACTCCCATGGAGTTGATTTCATTTTCCTTAGCTTCAGCTTTACCTTGTGTATGAGTAGTTGGTGGTCTGTTTCACAATCAGCACCTGACCTAGTTATCACAGCTAATATTGAGCTTCTCTAGCAATTCTTTCCACAGAAGTAATAAATCTGATTCCTATGCATACCATCAAGTGAAATCCTTGTGTATAGCCTGCGTTTATGTTTCTTAAACAATGTATTTGCAATGAATAAGCTGTTGATTGTACAAAATTCTATCATTCTATCTCAAGCTTAATTTCTGTCACCAGTCCATATTTTCCAGCTACTAATCCTTCTTCCCTCTTACAAGCTTTTGCCTTCCAGACACCATTATTCCAGTCGTTATTATTAATGCATCTTGATTGCCTTTATGATCAATCTCTGATTGCAAATTTTGGTAGAAATTTTCTATCTCCTCCTCTTTGGCTCTGGTTGTTGGTGTATATATTTGAATAATGGTCGTGGTATTCACTGGACTTTCTTATATGTGTATGGTTATTATCCTGTCACTCACAACATTATATTTCAAGATGGATCTAGAAATTATTTATTTAACTGTGAAAGCAACCTCATTTTTCCTCACCATTTCTTCTCCAGTATAGTAGATTATATGATCATCTGACTCAAAATATCCCATGCCAGTCCATCTCATTTCACCAATATCTAGTATGTCAATATTTATGCATTTTATTTCTTTCTTAACAATATCCAATTTTCCTATATTCGTGCTTCTCATATTCCATGTTCCAAGCACTAGTGTCTGCTTACGCTGTTCCTCCTACTATGTGCTTATGTACTTGAGGTCTCGGGTACAATTGCCATATCTTCTAGGCTAAGTATTTTCTATTGTATATAGGGTTTTCAAAGGCCTGCTATTTCAGAAGTGGATGATAAATCTTTCTTCCTAGTCTGTCTTCATTTAAATGCTCAGATTTAGAACATTATCTGACAGACAAGCATTTTATGGAAAAGGGCAGGTTAAAGATATTTCCCAATTATAGAAATAAGGAAATATTTGCTCTAAACCACAGGGACATACCAAGTTCCCTTGTTAAATTGGTGTGTTTTCATAAAATCGGTCTTCACAAAAATCTCCAGAGTGCCAAAAGCTACTTACTAGCCAGGAGAAGCTGTATAGGAAAACTGCTATATTGATACAATGTTATTTAACTGTTTTATGTGTATATCATGCTCTATTATGTTCTATTGTGTATAGATTTTTTGAAGCTATGTTGTTTCAGAAGTGGATGGCCAATCCTTCTCCCAAGTCTGCTTTAAATTAGATGTTGAATTTAGAGCAGTTTCTGGCAGACAGGTTCTACCCAAAAGAGAAGATGAGATACACTTACAAAAAAATAACATTTGAAAAGTAACCCATTAAATGCTGGTTCTCCACTCCTACCCTTTTGCACCTGTCATTTGGTTCCTCCTGTGCTCTGCTCTGCCAGCATCCACTTCTGCTCCTCCCCTTATGCCCCCTGCCTTGCCTGGTCAACATTCCTCTCCTCCTTTCCCTCAGCTAACCCTAGATATGGTTGCTCAGACCTCCAGTCACAGCTGTGATACTGCTCTGTCCTATTGCTGCTGCCTCACACTCTCCTGAGGCTACAGCCAGCATTGATCTATACCCTCATGCAGATACTACCCCCACAGCTCTGTTTTTTTGAGTGGTCTCCACCCACTACCATTCATGTAGCCACTGTCCATCTGCTCTTCCCCTCCTTCACATCTTCTTTGACCAGCAGCAGACCCATATTTAGTCCCTTTCAAAAAAAAATGGTGATCTGACAGCCTGTGGACATTTTCCAAATGATATCACTAATATCATATGCAAGCAAAATCCTGCTGAAAATGATCCAAAAGTAATTGAAACAGTACATTGGCAGAGAATGACCAGAAGTACAAGCTTGGTTTAGAAGAGATTGTAGCACTAGGGACACCATTGTCAATGTCATAAGGATATTGGTCAAAAGCAAAAAGTACCAGAGAAATGTCTGTGTTTCATTGACTATATGAGGCCATCTGAGTGCATGGATGACAACTAATTGTGACTAACCTTGAGAATAATGGGAATCTCCGAACATCTGATTGTGTTCGTGCAAACTCTATACTTGGACGAGGAGGCAGTTGGCATAACAGAGCAAGGATGCAATGCACTGTTTAAAATCAGAAAAGGAATAATTCAGGAATGTGTCCTATCTCCAAATCTTTTCAATCTGTGTGAAGAATATATCATTTGAGAGACTGAGTTTTATGAGGAGGAATATGGTATCAGAATTAGAGGAAGACTCATCAAGAGATGACACAACGTTATATGCTGAAACTGTAGAGGATCTGAAGCATTTGCTGCATAGATCAAAGACTGTAGTTTTCAATATGGATTGAAGCTTAACCTTAAGAAAATGAAGATTCTCACTCCTTGGCCAATTGGTTGCATCATGATAGGTGAAGAAGAGATTGAAATTGTCAATTCCAGCTTGTTCAGTTCCACAACCAATATTCTTGGCACCAACAGTGAGGAAATCAAAAGATAAATTGCATTAGGAATATTTGGTGTCAAGGATCTCTCTAGAGGGTTGAAGATCAAGGATATCAGTCTAGAGACTAAGGTGTAACTGATTCAGGCCATGATCTTCATGATCTCTGATGTTATGCATCAGAGAGCTGGACAATGACCAATAATTATAGAAGAAGAATTAATGTCATTGAGCTATGATGCTGGAGAAGAGTATTGAGCATACCATGAACAGCCCTGAGAACGAACAAGTCTGTTCTGGAAAGAGTAAAAAACAAAACAAAACAAACAAACAAACAAAAACAAAATCAAGCTGCTTCTAGAAAGCAAAGATTTGGAGACTCCATATCACATATTTTGGGCATATAGGCAGGAGACCAGTCTTTGGAGAAAGATATCATGTTTGGAAAGGTCGAGAGGACAAGACAGGAGCGGAAGACTATAAGTGAGATAGATTAATATTAACTGCGGTAATGAATATAGATGTGTCTGAGACAGTGAAATTGGCTCAACTCTAGGACAAAGTTCAGAGCTATTTATTGTGCAATGGATAGCTATGAGTTGTAGTGAACTCAACAGAACATATCAACAACGACATGTATATTTGTTGGCTAAGGTATTAAGGAATTTTTAAATTTACATCCCCTTAAAAATGTAGATAAAGATGATCTTATATTTTGGTGTCCCTAGTGTCACACTAATATACTGGAAATTACTTGGATGCTGTGTTTTTAGAAGTTATACTTAAAGCTGGCTAACCTCTATATGGTTGGTATAAAGCTATGTGTATAATGGGTACATTTATTTGTTACAAATGGTTAGCTTTGAAGAAATGCTCAAAATCCCTAGCCCTAAGAGAGATGCAAATTAAAACAACTATGAGATATCATCTCACCCCAGTCAAAATAGCAAAATTTAACAGAA
>NW_006400224.1:320860-327778 GCF_000299155.1 Elephantulus edwardii | reverse complement strand
AATAAAATTTAATAATAATAAAACAAACAAACAAAAAAAACCCCAAACAAATGGTTAGCTTTACTTGTTCTGTATATGTAAAGATGTGTTTACTAAAAAATACTTTAGAGATTATGCAGGAGAGGGGAAGAAATTAATTCTCTTATAGCTGAGGGGACTAGAAATACTAATTTAGGATGCCAACTTTAGGACTGTGTTGTGGATGAAGTGAAGTTTTTCCTTCCTTTGATATCTGAGGACCCTGGCCTTCTGAAGCCAAGGGTCCAAAGTTAGGCACTACACTCACAGAGATTATTTCTTGGTGCTAAGTCACGCTTCTGGACCTACTTGCACCTTCTTTTAGTGATAGTGAACTAGAGCGTAGGAGTGTAATATTAAGGAAGATTTCAGTCCATCCTTCATCCTCTGACCAATATTTGGTTTATCTTATTATAGAAAACAATAACAAAACTTTCATCTAAAATAACTATAAATACATTTTTTTGAGAAGGAACAATTTAACCCATGAAAGCATGCATAAAACATGTTGTGAGTGTAAGAATAAAATTTTATCACTTTTTGTAACATCTTCATGATCCTTGTGTTTTCCAACACCCCACTCAGAGGCATCAATTTTCCTTCAGTATTTGTTATTCATTGTCCAACTTTCTTAAGCATATGAGATGATTAAAAAGTTCGGCTCTCACCACAACAAGATAAAAGTAAATAACCCATGAAAAATGGGCACAGGATATGAATAGGCACTTTATTAAAGAAGATATTTAGATGGCAAACAAACACACGAAGAAACGTTCAAAATACCTATATCTAAGAGAGATGCCTATGAGATATCATCTCACTCCAGTAAGAATAGCAAAATTTAGCAGAACAGCTATTTCAAATGCTGGCAAGGTTGTGGAAAAACTGGAACCCTTATTCACTGTTGATGGGAGTGTAAAACAGTGCAACCACTATGCAAGGTTGTATGGTATTTTTTCAAAGAGTTGCAAATAAAAATACCATTTGACCCAGCAATTCCACTACTTGGAATTTACCCTAAAGAAACCGTAACTGCCACCCAAGCAGATATATGCATACCGATATTTATTGCAGCTTTGTTTGTAATAGCAAAGATCTGGAAACAACCCAAGTGTCCATCAACAAAGGAATGGATTTAGAAACTCTGGAATATTCACACAATGGAATACTATGAAGCATTAAAAAACAAGGAACTCATGAAATATTATGCAAAATGGATGACCTTAGATAACATTATGCTGAGTGTAATATCTCAGTCACAAAAGGACAAATATTGCATAGGGCCACTGTTGTAAAACAGGACTGACATCAGGGTTGAGGGAAGACAGAAAAGGAGGGAGGAATGATGTACATTGCATTGAAACAGATAAGGGAGAGATCTGTTTACAAGGGACATATGAATGCTATTCTTGTCATTATAGAAGTCCAGAGTGAATGCTGCATAGTGGAGTGGACTTGGGAGGAGGGATTGCATAACAATGAAAGAGTTTTTCTTTTTCTTTTCAAGGAGAAGAGTGAATTGGGGGAGGGGTTGGGTAGGAACAAAAGTGAAACAATGAATCACTGGAAACCCTAAGTCTCTGTAAAATTTCATTAAAATTAATTTAAAATACAAACAAAAAAACTTCGGTTCCACAATCAACAATTTTAACACTAGCAGTCAGGAAATAAAAAGGAATTGGACTGGGAAAATCTGCTGTCATGGAACTCTCCAAAGTGCTGAAAAGCAATGATGTCAATCTAGAGACAAAGGTGCACCTAATCCAAGTCATGGTCTTCTCAATTACTTGTTATCCTTCAGAGAGTTGGACTAAGGATGACAGAAGAAATGCCTTTGAGTTGTGGTGTTGGAGAAGAGTCTTAAGCATAATATGGACTGCCAAGAAAATAATTAGGTCTGTTTTTTTGAGAGAGTGAAAGCAAATCTCTCTCTGGAGACTAGGATTATGAAGCTCCACCTTACTTACTTTGGACACGTGGCCAGAAGAGACTGGTGTTTGGAGAAGGACATCATGCTCAGACAGGTGAACAGACAGTGCAGGAGAGGAAGATCCTGGTGAGATGGATTAATACAGTAACGAGAGCAATGGGGGTTGGTGTATCAGAATTAAAGAGACTGGCTCAGGACAGGGAAAGGTTCAGAGTTGTTGTATATAGGGTTGCTATATGTTGCAGGTGACTCAATGGCACATAACAAAAGCATCCTATACTGGTTGTTTTATTTAAGCCTCTTGTTTAGAGTCAACTGTCACCCCACTGTCACCACTTCAATTCAATATTGTATTGAAAGTACTTGCCAGGGCAATATGACAAGAGAATGAAGTAAAAGACATCCTGATAGGCAAAGGGATGGTTAAAATGTCACTATAATATGATAGTGTACACAAAAAAACCCCAAGGACATTCAGTCCTTTGAGATGGAGCTTCAAAATTCTTGGCTCCAAGTACAACTTGTTCAGTACTTTTCACCAGCACTACAACTTAAAGACATCAATCTTTCTTCTGTCATCCTTAGACATTGCCCAACTCCCTGGTATATAACAAGTAATTGTGAAGATTATAGCCTAGATCAGGTGCATCTTAGTCTCTACACTGACATCATTGCTATTTGGATTTTCTGAAGAGGTCCCTAACAGCAGATTTCCTTAATGTAGTTCATCTTCTGATTTCCTGACTTCTGGTGCCAAAAGTCATGATTGTGTAACTGAGCAAGCTGAAATTGCTAATAATCTCAGTTTTCTAAGCCCAATCTCCTCTTGATCTCTCTTGGTGCTGCCAACTGTTCCAATGGTGAGAATCTTTGTTTTCTTGATGTTGAATTGCCATCCATATTGAAGACTATAGTCCCAGATCTTCTGTAGCACACACATTAGGCCTGCCTCAGTTTCAGCCAACGATATTATGTCATATAGAGATAGGACACATCCCTGACACACTTCTTTCCTGATTTTGAACAATACAGTATTTCCTCGCTCTCTTCTGATGACTGCTTGTTGGTGCAAATATAAGTTTCACAGGAGCACAGTCAAATATTTAGTGATTCCTATTTTCAAGTTTTCACACAGTGAAACACCTTTTCATAGTGTGACACACAGATAGACAATCCTCTGATACTGTTGCTTTCAACCAGGATCTATCTGACATTGGCTATGATATCCCTAGTGCTACAGCCTCTTCTAAACCCAGCTTGTATTTCTGATAGTTCTCTATTGATGACTGTTCCAGTCATTTTTTTATAATCTTTGGCAGAACTTTGCTTGCATATGATATTAATAATATTGTTCAATAATTTCCACACTATCAGATCACCTTTTTTTAAAAAATGGTAATAAATATGGATCTTTTCCAGTCAGTAGGCCAGGTACTGATAATGCAAATTTTTGGGCACAGCCTCATGAGTATGTCTGGCATTGCATGTTTGTTGAAATTGTCAGTTTTTGTTCCATCAATTCATGGGGCCATGGTGTTTGTTTTGTTTTGTTTTGTGTTGTGTTGTGTTTGTTTGTTTCCCAAATTCAGAGGAGCTTAGATTTCCTCCTTCATTACCATTATCTTTTGAACATATGTTGTTTCATTAAATTCTTCTGTGTCAACCAATTCTTTTTGGTACAATGAATCTGTACTCCTTCCAACTTCTTTTGATGTTTCATGAATAGGTCAAAATTCTGCCCATAATATCCTTAAGAATTGTAACCCAAGGTTTAAATTTGTTCTTCAGTTAGTTTCTTTTGATTTTCTGACTCTAGCTCTTTGAACATTTCATTATTATACTTTGCTTTGTCTTCTTGAGCAACCATTTGAAATCTTTAGTTCAACCCCTTAACTTTCTGATTATTCTCTTTGCTTTGGCTTCTCAGTGCTTTATTGCAATATTCAGGGTCTCTTCCAACATCCATGTTGGTCTTTTCTTACTCCTTTGTCTTTGTAATGAACTTTCTTTTTTTTAAATAAAAAGGTTATATAATTTTTTACAAAGTTTGTATACATTGTATTTTATACTTTTCTTCATTCACATTGTGTTTCACACAACCATTTCCATTCATTATGTTTTATAAAATTAATCACTTTTGGACTATTCTCACGATTACCCCATCTCTTCAGGTCTCAGCCAGATCTTTCCCATTTACTTTGTCCCCTCTCTCCACTCACAAACTGTACAAACTCGGTAATTTCATTTTACATTCTTAATGGATAATATTCTTTATATCTTCCAAAAGCTCATTTGGTATTTTATCGTTAATTTTTAAGGCCTCAAACTTGTTCCTGAGATGGCTTTTGCATTCAGGTGGGATAGACTTAAGGTCAAATTTTTTATTTTTACAGCTGTGTTTTAATTTTCTTTAGCTTAACCTTGAACTTGGATATGAATAGGTGATGGTCTGTTCCACAATCAGCACCCAGCCTATTTTTCACAGGTGATATTGACAATGAACAAATCATTAATTGTAGAAAATTTTATCATTTATCTCAGTATCATTTCTGTCACCAAGTCCATGTTCTCCAAGTACTGATTCTTCTTCCCTCTTCCCAACTTTTGCATTCCAGACACCCACAATTATTAATGAAAATTAGTTGCATGTTTGATCAATTTCTGACAGCAATTTGGTAGAAATCATCTATTTCCTTCTCTTTGGGTCTATTTTTTGTTGCATATATTTGAATGATAGTGATATTAACATGTCTTCCTTGTATGCATATGGATATTATAAGGAGGCAATGGACATTATATAAAGAAAACACAGACTGCATTATTCGTGCAGTCACTTTAAGTCATATTGAACTCGACAACACCTGTTGTTGTTGTTGTTGTTATGTGCCATCGAGTCATTTGCAACTCATAGCGACCTATGAGCCCTAAACGCCGTTCTATTCTGTGCCAACCTCATTGTCTCAAACACATTCATTCCCACCACTCCACTCACAGAATCGATTCGTCTCATTGAGGGTCTTCCTCTCCTGTGCCGTCCTTCCACTCTGCCAAATATGATGTCCCTCTCCAAGGACCAGTCCCTCCTTGTAACATGCCCAAAGTATGTCAGACGAAGCTTAAGAATCCTTGACTCCAGGGAACATTCTGGCTTCACCCTCTCCAGGGCAAACCTGTTTGTTCTCCTAGCAGTCCATGGTATATTCAACACTCTTCTCTAGCACCATAACTCAAAGGCATCAATTATCTTTCTATCATCCCTATTCACTATCCAACTCTCTGATGCATAGCACGTAATTGCAAAGACTATAGTCTGGATCAGGCTCACCTTAGTCTCCAGCCTGGCATCATTGCATTTCAGTACTCTTGAGCAATTTTTTTTTCTCATTTTAGTTTTTCTATTTTCCTTTTTTATTGTAATGTTGTTAGGTGCTCTTGATTATTCTAGAAAGGGCCTTGAAGAGCTCTTCAAACTTCCTCAACTATAGTGGTCTTGAAGGATACTTATTCTTTTGCTTTTTTAATTTTAACTCTTTCTTTGTGCTAGCATCTTTAGTTTTACCAATTAGAAACAGATGTTATTTATTTATTTATGTGTTTATTGAGTTGAGGTAGGAAGCCTTAGTGACTTGTGCATCGTCCTTCTTTGGACTGTGTTTAAGGAATTAGAAAACTGTTAGGAGTTTAAATATTCTCAGTCATGTGAATGACCTATGTCCTTTTCCTTTGTGGCTTGAATACATTATTTAATTGTAAAATTATAGACTTACCTCTGCCTGTTAAGATTATCACAGATGTGTGTAAAGATATTATCAATATTTGTCTTGATAACCCTAACTACATTGCTTTGTAGGTTGGTCTCAGTACTTTTCTTCCTTTTTTTTAACCTTCTTTGATGCAGATTTCTGTTTCTGGGTCTCAGTTCTTCCTGTTCAGTGCCAACATAAATGTTTGACTCAATATTGTTATTTTAAATGAAGACTTTGAAATGTAATCTGTTTCTCTTTTTCTCAGGTAGTTTTCCACTGAGGAGCATCCTGATGCCTTAACGCTTTCAGGACTGTCAAAGAAAAAACAATGCCATCAATATTGAACCTAATGACCATAACTATTATCTTATGAATGTAAGAGTTTAAGTATTCCAGGATGAGTAAAGTTAAGAGCCCTGGAACCTGTCCATACACATACAACAGTCTGGTGATCCTGTTGAGTATACCAAACTGTCAGACTAAGGTTCAAAGTTACAAAAGATACTCAGATTCAACTTGTACCTTAAATAAATACATATACATGCAAAATAGAAACAGGGCAACATCAGTGGCACTAGTAGGAATAAGTCTTCTATGGCCAATAAGACCTTTTCCACACTATCAATAGTGTGCAACTAGTGCAAGGCAAATGGTCTATCTTCAATTATCTTAACACTGTAGTCTGGAGGGATCTCATTGTTAAGTATCATATGTTACTTGCACATGTGCAAAAGACATAAAATGTTACTATGTGCCTAGGACAGAAAAGAAAAGGGGAAAAAAGATTTCTCTGCTGAGAAAAAGAAATTGGAAGAGAAGTAACAACTGATTTGGGCTATATTTAGGAGGCTTGAATGGATGGTCATATTTAGGAGGCTTGAATTGAAGCATAGAAGACAGTTCTCTCAAGAAAATGTAAGAAATCTATCTCTAGAATTTTATTATTTTCTTAACTGTGTGTCAGAATTCCATTGTTTAAGTCATAAAGACTGTAGAATACCTGATTTTAAATTTTCTAAATTATCCTCAGATTTTTGTGAGTATTGATATTGATATTGACATAAGTCTAGAGACTGAAGAAAACCTGATCCAGATCATGGTGTTCACATCAGAAAGTGAAATGATGAATAAGGAGGACAGAAGAAGAATCAATGCCTTTGAGTTGTAGTGCTGGAGAAGAATATTGAACATACCATGGACTTCCAAGAGAACAAACATGTCTGT
>NW_006400224.1:312614-320380 GCF_000299155.1 Elephantulus edwardii | reverse complement strand
CTAGAAGACACAAATTTGACTAACAAGTTATAAGTACATGAGTCAAAAATTATGGAAAAGTAAAAGAAAAGATTCTTTCATTGTTCCACAAACACCCCCCCCCAGGTCCCGTCCACCATGCAGCCCATGCTCTAGACTCCTTTGATGACAGAAACACCCAGTTATATTGCTCCTTGAAAGTAAGGATTCTGACCCTTAATTTGACATGCTTTGGCCATGTTTCCAGGAAGAATCAGTCCTTGGAGAACGACATTATGCTTGCAAGGGTGGAGGAACAGTGCTGGAGAGGAAGACTCAGGATTAAAAAATTAACACAGTAACTGGGGCTATAGGGGTAAATGTGTCAGAAATGGAGGGCAGAGTTCAGAGATTGTGTATAAGGTTACTATGAATTGCAGGTGACTTGATGACACATAACAATAATAACATACATGGTTATAAATACAGACTATATTTGAGGAGATGATTCATAGTTTTCTTAACTTTTCCAGACAATCATGAAGAAGATTATAAAAAAAAACAATATAGAAGGAGGTTAAGAAATCCTATTTTGTACTGCTTTAATTCCAGTCACACTTCAATTTGTGGGAGAAATTATTTTTGGGGTAGAGATAATTGTTCAAGGACAGAAAACAGTTATACTAATCTAAAGGATACCATTCATTATTCTTTAAGAACTTTCATATTAACAGGAACTTTCATTTCATATAGTATGTGGATTTTATTATACTAAAATTATAATTATTATTTCTGAAATTTTTGTGTAACTCTTTAGGATAAGTGATGAAATTAATTGCATGATAAATTTTCTTAGCATTCATAGGAAAACAATAAAAGTGTGCTGGGCCTCAGTTTTAGTTAGTTAAAATTCTGGCAGGTACATTCATCTATGTATCAAAACCCCCAAATCTATTGTCTCCAAGGCTGTAAATTGCTTTGAAAGGAGACTACCTCATTTACTTATTTTTTAAAAACTTTAAAAAATTTTTATACTAGTTTAATTACAAAGTTCTTATACATTGCTTTTCTCACCAGATCTTTCCCATTTTCTTACTCCACCCTTCCGCCTTCCTCCACCCATCAAATTATGTGACTCTATGATTATACCCCCAACCCATCATCACCACTGTGCTTCCACCCTCTCTCCCTTGGATTCTCATACACATTTTACTGGTTATTATTACTTCTACAATAATGTATTGAGCTTGGGCTTGCAGATTTGCTTTCTGATTGTCACGAGTCTCTCTATCACCCTCTGCCTGTTCCTATTGGGCATTGAATACTTTAAAGGCCATGTTTACTACGTCTCAAATGGGTATTTGAGGGCCTCCCTCAGCCTGTTTTAGTTTCTTTCTTATGTCAGGGGCTTAGAAAAGAGTTAAAAGAACGTGTTAAGTATGGTGGTTTTGACAAAGAGAAAGACAGAGAGCAGAGAGAAAAGGAGGGGAATTTTGACAATTTGCTATTGTGTTAGTAGAAATTTTTGAAGTTTCTGAGAGTGTTGAACTCAGTGGAGGAGACACCACAAGTAGAATGTACCAAAAAGAGCAGGATTGGTTGGCTCCCATGATTGTGGAAGGGTAAGTATTGTGGGTTCTCAGTGAGAGAGAGGAGAACTATCACTATGTACCTTAAATTGCTCTGGTGTTATTTGGAAGACTAGCAATGGCAAGAGGAAGAAATCCCTGAGAAGGGAGTCTTCTTGGGAGTTTCAAGAGGACCTGAAATTGTTTAAAAGGAATTTAGGACTAAACACTATATGTAGGACAACAGATGAGGACAAAAGATCATATAGATGACTGGGGGAGGGGAGGAGATGCTCAGAAAGGAAGTGTACATGGTCTGAAAAGGTAGCGTTTTCTGGAGGGGATAAGAATGAGTTTTGGGGAGACTTAATCGGCAAAGAGGTTTGGGCTAAGAGAACATGAACAGATCTGCAGGTTTTACAGAAAGAGGGACAGGAGTGAAAGTAAAAGAAAGCTTGGACTTTCAGGGTTTCTGGCCATCTCTGAGTCCAGAAATTTTCATGATCTTGAAGGGTAATGAAAGAAAAAGTTTCATTTTTCAGGTCGTTTAGAGTCATTATTTAGCTAGTATTGTGGCCATGTTTGGTTACAGTATAATATTAGTGTCTTGGGACAGAGGTCCTCAGTTTCAGCCAGGCCCAGGTTTGAGAGATTCAAGAGGAGGCAACCCTCCTCTGTCCCTTGGGGCTTAGACATTTGACTACCCATGGTCTTCAGGTCTATAGGTGAGGGCAGCTGTTATTCAGAGCATCCTGAAAGCCCAAAGCCTCAGATTCTTGGAAAGGCTATAGATGGCATTGGCATCCCCTATCATGATCAATAGCCTGGAAGAAGATCCTGGCATTTGGGTAGGCTGCTGACACAGATCTGCAATTTTCATTATATGCACAAACAAGAGTCCAGTAGCAGGCCGTGTATCCCAAGGGAGCTTAAAATGCCTGGAGGTGAAATGCCTGGGCATTCTTCTGAACAGTGCCTGGGAAAATTTATGAAAAAATTAACTTTTCTGAGGGAGAGAGAGAAGTTAGAAAGAGTCTGAGAATGGAGAGGAAGAATGATGGGAGAAGACAGAAGTCAGAAGAATAATAA
This sequence comes from Elephantulus edwardii, assembly GCF_000299155.1. Lineage (NCBI taxonomy): Eukaryota > Metazoa > Chordata > Mammalia > Macroscelidea > Macroscelididae > Elephantulus > Elephantulus edwardii. Next base: position 317,765 of record NW_006400224.1, on the reverse strand, counting down.
AGGCAGAGAGTTCTTGATGGGATGAAGCTCCAGATAACTCCCAACAAGGACTCTTCCAGAATAAAGGTAGCAGTGGACAGGAAAAATGGGGAGTTCAGGGGAAGTGGACACTGCTGATGATCAGACATAAACACAAAATGGATGAAAATAAACAACAGAAGGTCTGTCCCCTCAGTCCATGCAGGTGTCCCTCCGGTCATGCCCTCTCAGGGTAAACGTGTGTCTTAGTAATAGGTGTGACCGAATCAAGCCTAGGCTAGGTTGGGATCCATAGAGGATCCTCCAAGTTGCTACTAAGCCATATGACAACATCATAGAACTGTGGGTGGAGACCCAATCAAACTCCATGCCTTCAGAGTAGTGTCTGACATGGAGATTCTTCAGAAACACTCAAAGCATTCAGTCAGCAGATATACCATAGAACGGGAGAGGAAAAGGAGCTGTACATTACCATTCAAGGTCTTGGATCTATGAGAGTTGGTAGGTTCAAGAGAGAGTAAGGAAGTTTCACACTTGCCCTAAAGAAGAACGGGGATGCAGCACACTTGAACTTTTCTCCCATTTTTCGTGCATCAAATGTTAGGTCGCAGACTTAAAAGGAACTAGAAAAGAAGAAAGAAAGCTTAAAAGTAGCTTCATTAAGAGGGCTCCCAAATGAGATTCCTTGGTCTAGAAAGTATCCCAAGTGAGATTTCTTGGTCCAGAAAGTATCAAGAGAAGATGGAAGGAATACAGAGAGTCACTGTATCAGAAGTAATTGGCTGACACAGAAGAATTTCATGAAATGACATATGAGCAAGAGCCTATCGTGATGAAAGAGAAAGTTCAAATTGCTCTGAAGGAATTGGCAAGAAACAAAGCTCCAGGTGTTGATGGCATACCAATTGACATATTTCAACAAACAGACACTGGCCTGGATGTGCTCACGAAGTTGTGCTAAAAAATTTGGAGAACAGCCAGCGGGCCCACTGACTGGAAAAGATCGATATTTGTTCCTATTCCAAAGAAAAGTGACCCAACAGAGTGTGGAAATTATCAAACAATATCACTGATATCACATGCAAGCAAGATTCTGCTGAAAATTATACAAAAACATTTGGAACAATATGTCAACAGATAACTGCCAGATGTGCAGGGTGGATTTAGAAGAGGTCGTGGTACTAGGGATATTATAACTAATGTCAGACGGATCTTAGCAGAAAGCAAAGAATACCAGAAGAATGTCTATCTGTGCTTCATTGACGATGCAAAGGCTTTTGACTGTGTGGATCACAACAAGCTGTGGCTGACCCTGAGAAGAATAGGAATCCCAGAACATTTGATTGTGCTAATGCGAAACTTATACTCGGACCAAGAGGCAGTTGTCAGAACAGAGCAAGGAGACACTACATGGTTCAAAATCAAGAAGGGGATTTGTCAGGGATGTATTCTGTCTCCATACGTTTCAATCTGTATGCAGAACAGATCATCCGAGATGCTGGGCTATACGAAGAGGAATGTGGCATCAGGATTGGTGGAAGAATAATCAACAACCTGCATTATGTGGATGACACAACCCTGCTTGCTGAAACTGAGGAGGACCTGAGGCGCTTGTTGCAGAAGATCAAGGACTACAGCCTCCTACATGGACTGAAGCTAAGCATCAAGAAAACAAAGATTCTAACCACTGGGCCAATTGGCAGCATCATCATGGATGGTGAAGAGATTGAGATAGTTAACAGTTTTCATTTACTTGACTCCACAGTCAACACTCTTGGTAACAGCAGCCAGGAAATCAGTAGATGAATTGCATTGGGAAAGTTGGCTGTGAGGGACCTCTCAAGAGTACTGAAGAACAACGGTGTCAGGCTGGAGACTAAGGTGTGCATGATGTGGGTTATAGTCTTTGCAATTATATGCTATGCATCAGAGAGGTGGACAGTGAATAGGGTTGATAGAAAGAGGATTGATGCCTTTGAGCTGTGGTGCTGGAGAAGAGTGTTAAATATACCATGAACTGCTAGGAGAACAAACAGGTTTGTCTCAGAGAGGGTGAAGCCAGAGTGTTCCCTGGAGTCAAGGATTCTGAAGCTTCGTCTGACACATTTTGGGCATGTTGCAAGGAGGGACTGGTCCTTGGAGAGGGACAACATGTTTGGCAGAGTGGAGGGGCGGCAAAGGAGAGGAAGATCTTTGATGTGAGATGGATCGATTCTGTGACTGGAGCTGTGGGAATAAGTGCGTTTGAGATGGCTAGGTTGGCATAGGATAGAACAGCATTTAGAGCTCTTGTACACAAGGTCCCTATGAGTCGCAAGCGACTCGGTGGCACACAACAACAACAACAACAACAAAGAGCTGGAGTCACAAAATAAAAAGGGTTGAACTCATTCTGAATTTTTTAAGCTGAAGGAACTGAAGAGCAAATTCAAGTTGCAATACTTAAGGATTCTTTGGGCAGAATATTAAATGATCCAGGAAGCATTAAAAGAAGATGACAAGGGTATACAGAGACATTGTACCAAAAGGAATTGGTGGACACAGAATAAGTTTATGAACATATGATCAAGAACCTGTGGTGATGAAGGAAAATGTTCAAGCTTCTTTGAAAGAATTGGCAAAAAACAATGGCCCAGGAATGGATGGCATATCAATTGACACATTTCAACAAACAGATGCTATCCTGGACTGCTCACCAAGTTGTGCCAAGAAATTTGGGGAACAACCAACTGGCCAACTGACTGAAGTGACACAACAGAGTGAAGAAATTATCAAAGAATATCATTACTATCACATACAAGCAAGATCCTGCTGAAAATTATTAAAAAATTACTAGAACCATACGTAAATTGAGAACTCCTAGATGTGCAGGCTGGGTTTAGAAGAGGCTGTAGTAATAGGTATATTATAGCTGGTGTTAGATGTATCTTGGATGAAAGTAAAGAATAACAGAGGAGTGTCTATCTGTGTTTCATTGACTATACAAAGACATTTATGTGAACCACAATAAACTGTGGGTAATTCTGAAAAGAATGGCAATCTCAGAACACTTGATTGTGCTTATATGAAACCTTTATTTTGACCAGGAGGCCATCGTCAGAACAGAGCAAGGAAAACGGAATGTTTCAAAATTTGGAAATGTGTATGCCAAAAATATATCTTAACACCATATATTTTCAGTGAATGTGCAGAACAGATAAATCTAGAGACTAGGCTCTTTGTGGAGAAATGTGACATCTCGATTGGAAGAAAATTCATCAACAACCTGCATTATGCAGATGATACAACCTTGCTTGTTGAACTGAGGAGAAACAGAGGTGTTTGCTGGGGAAGGTCAAGGACTTCAGTCTTCAATATGGATTGAATCTCAACATCAAGAAAACAAAGATTCTCACCACTGGGCCAATTGAGAACATTATGATAGATGGTGAAGAGGCTGAAACTTCAGCTTGCCTGGCTTCACAATCAAGACTCTTGGTACCAGCAGACAGGAAGTCAAAAGACAAATTGCATTGGAAAATTCTGCTGTTAGGGATCTCTCCAGAGTATTGAAGAGCAGCAATGTCAGCCTAGAGACCAAAAGTAGGCCATGGTCTTTGCAATTACATCCTAGAAATCCCAGAAAGCTGGACAATGATTAGGGATATAGAAGAATTGATATCTTTAAATTGTGGTGCTAGAGACGATGATTGAATGGACTGCTAGGAAAAGAAACAGGTTCCTGGAGAGGCTAAAAACAGGCTACTCCTTGGAAGCAAGGATTTTGAAGCTCCATCTGACATACTGTGGGAATGTTACAAGGAGAAACCATACTTTGGGCATATTACAAGGAGGAAACAGTCCTTTGAGAGGGACTTCCTCCCACAAGGGAGAAAGACCCTGGATGGGATACATTGCCTCAGTGACAGGGGTAATGGGTATCAGAAAAAATGAGGCTGGCTCAAGATAAAGCAGGGTTCAGAGCTGCTAAATGTAGGGTCACTATGAATCACAAGCAAGTTGATGGCACAAAACAGCAACAACTAGTTATTGTATTTTAAAAATAATGGTCTTATTATTTATCCTGAGTTGGTTCATTTGGAAGAATGCACTCTAGTCTCTCCCATGTTATGTAGTAATTTTCAAACTCATTAATCCTAATCATTTCATAGTATTCTATTTTATGAATGTAACACAGTTTCTCAATACATTCTTTTGTTGGTGGGTTGTTGTTGTTGTTAAGTGCCTTCTATTCATAGGCAACTCATAGAGACCCTATGGAGGAGAGTCCTCTATCCAGGTTCATAGGGTTTCCGGAGGCAAGCTATTACGGAAGTAGATGCCACTCCTCCTTCCAAGCTTGTTTTAATCAGGGAGCTCCACCCGACTCTGTCCACATTGGGTGAGCAACCATTAACGCATTTGACACATCAGTGTCACAGTGTTCATCCTCACAGAAACCACAAGTCACAGCTGTATGGCAACTTGTACACCAGGGCTCTTCTTTTTCAGTTTGCTGGAGATGTTGGGTTAGAGAGTCAATGGTAAGTTTTTCCTGCCTTTGGATGTGTTTTCTTATTGCTATATAAATTGACCTCTGATTACTGCTTTGACTGTTTCACAAAGGTTTTGGTAAGTGGTGTTTTCATTGTCATTTATTTCAAGAATTTTTTAAAATTTTATTTTATTAATTTTAATTAACATTTACAGAGATTTTGGATTTTCATTCACTCATTGTTGCATTCTTTTCTTTACCACCTTCCCCCCAGTTCACTCCTCTCTTTGAAAAGCAAAAGATAAACTTCTTCATTGGTATGCAATCCCCCCAACCCTGACTCCGACAGCCCCCCAACCCCAATGCACTCCGCTATGCAACCTTAATTCTGGATTCCTGTGATAATTGTAATATGCTATCATATATCACTTTTAAACTGTTCTCTCCCTCATCTGTTTCAATTCAGTATACATAATCCATCCAGGTTTCAAGAATCATTTTAATTTCTTTTTCTGTTTTTTTGTTTGTTTTTTTGTTTTTTGTTTTGTTTTGTTTTGTTTTGTTTTTCTAGTACCCAGTCTTGGTACCAGCAGCCAGGAAATTGAAAGGCGCATTGTCATGGGAAAGTCTGCTGTTAGGGACCTCTCCAAAGTGCTAAAGAGCAATGGTGTCTCTCTGGAGACTAAGGTGCGTCTGAT
>NW_006400224.1:308451-312260 GCF_000299155.1 Elephantulus edwardii | reverse complement strand
TACCCAGTCATGTTCCAGCAAGGTGTTGTTCAGCTTCAAAATGTATGGGTTTTTTTCCCTCCTTTATCTTCTTCTTATTAATTTCAATTTTTGTAGCATTATGGTCTGAAAAGATGGTTTGTATTATTTCTATGTGGGTTTTTTTTTTAATTTATTGATGCTTGCCTTGTGACCTAGAAGGTGATCTCTTCTGGAGAATGTTCCATGCACAATGGAGAAGAAGGTGTACTGTGCTTTTTGGGGGTGTATTAGCCTATAAATACCTTAGAGGTCAAATTGGTTTATTGTGTGGTTTAAATCTTCAGTATCTCTGTTGATTTTTTTTTCTGGTAGTTCTATCTTTTCTTGAGAGGGTTGTATTGAAGTCTCTAACTAATATAGTAGTATTGTCTATTTCCTTTTTTAGTTTTGATAATGTTTGTTTTATGTATTTTGCAGGTCTTTCATTTGGTGCATATATATTTATTATTATGTCCTCTTGTTCTTTGGACCCTTTCAGCATTATATAATGACCTTCCTTGTCCTTTATGTTGGTTTTTACATTGATATTTATTTTATCAGAAATTAATATTGCTACACCTGTTTGGTTTTTTTTTTCCTGGTTGGCATTTGCGTGGGGTATTTTGCCCCTCCCTTTTATTTTTTGTCTTTCTTTGTCTTTATTTTTCAGGTGTATCTCTTGTAGACAACATATTGATAGATTTTGGGTTTTTTTATCCAATCTGCCACTCTTTTTCTCTTCAGCGGTGCATTTAAACCATTCACATTCAGTGTAACTATTGAGAGGCTAGGTTGTATTGCTATCATTTTGTAGTTCCTTTTGGTATTGTTGCTAGTTACTTTGGACCGTTCAGCTTTCTGTGGTAAGTCTGTAAAAAGGACATCTCTGAGTCTTTCTTGCAGTGCTGGTCTTGTTTTGGCAAACTCTCTTAAGGTCTGCTTTCCTGGGAATATCTTGATCTCTCCTTCATATTTGATGCATAATTTTGCTGGGTACAGTATTCTTGGTTGACAGTTGTGTTCTTTGAGTGTTTGATATATGTCCTTCCACTTTCTTGTTTTTTCCATGGTTTCTGCTGAGAAATTGGCACTTAATCTTATCTGTTCTCCCTTATAGGCTACTTTTTGTTTCTTCCTTGCTGCTTTCAGGATTCTCTCTTTATCTTTGGTTCTGGCAAATTTATGATATGCCTTGATGTTTTTCTTCTGGGGTCTAGTCTATATGGTGTTCACTGAGCTTCTTGAATATATATTCTCTCGTTCATCATAATGCCTGGGATCTTTTCCTCTAGTAATTTTTCCACAACTTTTTCAGTGCCTTTACTTGCTTCTTCCTTTTTTGGGATTCCAATGATGCACGTTATTTCTCTTGGTGGCGTCTCACATTATTCTTAGGTTTTCTTCTTTTTCCTACTTTTTTGAGTCTGCCTTTTGCTCTAGCAGATCAGTGGTGACAATTCTGCCTTCAATTTCACTGGTTCTGTGTCCCATCTCTTCAGTTCTGCTTATGTGTCATGCCATCATGTTGACAACATCTGAAACACTGGACCTTATAGTTTGGATAGTGGATTCTTGTTTTTCCAGTGCCACTAATGCCTTGTTTGTTTTCTCTGCATTGTTCTGCATTTTTTTTAGGTCCTCCTGGTTTTTGCTTGTAGTATCCTGTAATTCGTCAAGTTTGTCTTTCATCCATTGAATATATTCAATCACTCTTCTTTTAAATTCTGTGTCAGAAAGTTCTACCAGACTTTCTGAGTTCAGGAAATCCACTGATACTGTGTCACCATTTGGGAGTTACATCTTGCTTTGCTCTTGTCTATTGTGTGAGATAGCTTGTCTTCTTTGAGACATTGATATGTTCTTGATCTGAAGACAATGCTCTAGAGATCAGTTGGGCAGCTACACCACTTGTGTGTTTCTCTGAACATCTGACTTCAGGGAAATGTCAGTTCAGAGCCTGTGAGAGCAACCTCTTGTTGGCAAGACAGGTCAAGGTGCTCCCAATTAAAAGCAGGTTGATTGCATGGACATGTAGGCACCAGTGTGGAGCCAAATGAGGTGAGGTAGGTATAGGGTTGGGGTGATCACAAGGGCAGGTCAAACACTTGGGGGACCTCACTAGGACCTCAGCTGTCTAGGTGTACTCAAATTCCCGCTGTCCATTTCCCACTCAGTGGTTTTCATTCAGTGGTCCCTGAGCAGGGGCATTTACAAGGTGCCCTCATGCAGCAGCCCTTGCCCAAGCAGGGTCCTGGACCCAACAGGACCCAAAAAGTCCAAGTCAAATTCCCACCGATTGACCCACTAGCCTCTGGCTGGTCCACAGAGTCCACAAAAGTTCAGACAGATTATCAGTGGCTGGCTCATTCCTAGGCATTTGGTGTGGCCCAAGAGATTTCGGCCAAATTCCCCACCAGTAGGCATGCCCTTGGGTGCTCTCCCAGGTAGTCAGCAGAGCCCTAGAAAACACAGTCAGGATCCTACTGGCTTTTTTCCTGCCAGATTAGTCTGACAGCAGCTCAGCTGGTGGCTTCAGGTGATGGCTGGATCTGAGGCATGGCTTTGATTTGCTGGAGCTCCAAAAGGAACTTCCGCAACAGAAATTCTGATTTGAAATCCTACTGTCCATGGCTCGCCGGGTATTTTGGTCTCTGTGTGGCGTTAAGGGCTCTGTAGTGGCCCTTTGGCGCCACTGGGGCCACAAGGCTGTGGCGGGAGTGGAGGCACGTGATGTCGAGCTGCCACGGGGGTTGGGGAGAAAGCACAGGGCTGCGGGGGGTAAGGGGCTGGGACACTACCGCCTGAAGTCAGGGGTCGGGGCTTGGGTGCACCTGGGGACTTATGAGGTGGCAGGCCACAGGTGGGTCATGCAGTGGTGGGCCATCCCTCCTCTGGGGTCATGTGGCAGCTGGGGGCAGTTGCTCCTCGGGGTCACGTGGTGGTTGGTGGCAGTTGCTCCTCTGGGATGTCATGGAAACTGGGGACATTCTGTTGTTCCTCTGGGGTCACATGGTGGCAGGCTGTTGCTCCCTACTTGATCCTGGTGAGTGGGTTCCACAGTGGCTTGGCTGGTATCTTTTGGCTAGGACTCAGCTGTCCTGTATGTGGTTCAAATTCCAGCTCTCCAGCTGCGCTAAGAAAATTATTTTTATAAAGTCTTAGTTGTATGTCAGTTGTTGTTGGTGGTGTTATTTTTCCTTTCTCATCTATCTTTGTAATGATCTTTTGCTCTCTTCATAGACTTGATGTCATACCAAAACTCATCTCGTCTTTGATTATTGGAGTTCTATGCTTCAAATCTAGAGTTCAGTGCTAGCAAACCTTATCAATAGTAGGTGAACGCTGATTTGATATACTAGTAGGGGGAGATTTGCCTTGGAGAAATGGTTTTGGAAAGTACACACCCATGTTTATTGTGGTTCTGTTCTTGGAAGCAACCTAAGTGTCTATCGACAAATTAATCGATAGAGAAGCTGTGGTTTATTCACACAATGGAGTACTATGCTCCATTGAAAACTAAGGAAATCATACAATATTATTCAAAATGGGTGACCCTCGAGGACATTATGCTGAGTGAAATATTTCAGTTACAAAAGGACAAACACTGCATAGTGCCACTGCTGTAGAATGGGACTGACATCAGGGTTGGGGTAAGAATGAGTAAAACTGGAAAATTTATGTATACTCCATTGAAACGGATGAAGGAGAGAACAGTTTAAAAGCAATACATTATAAGGTATTATGATTATCATAAGAGTCTGTAATGAAGGTTGCAGAGTGGAGTATACTTGAGGTGGAGGTGGCAGGGT
>NW_006400224.1:297762-299120 GCF_000299155.1 Elephantulus edwardii | reverse complement strand
TTTTGATTTGCATCTTTCTTATTGCCAGTGATTTAGAGCATTTCTTCATGTGTGTTTGCCACTCAAATACCTTCCTCTATGAAAATTCTTTCCATATATTTTTCCCATTTTGTAATTGTGTTATCAATCTTTTTCTTGTGGAGGCCAAAGAGTACTCTGTAAACTTTTGTTTTAAGTAAGACTTATGTCTGAGATGCTATTACCAAATGTTTGTTCCCAGTCTCTAAGTCTTCTTTTCACCCTGTTGGAAAAAGCTTTTGATGTGCACAGAGATTTAATATTTAAAAGGCCCCACACATCAATTTTATTATCTTTAGATTGTGCATATCTTGTTGTATTTGGCAGTTTCTTTATACCTTTAACTAGTGCTTCTAAACTTGATCCCAGTTTGTCTCTTATGAATGTTATGGTTTTAGGCTTTACTCCCAGGTCTCTGATCCACCTTGAGTTGATTTTTGTCTGCAGTGTAAGATGTGGATCCTGTTTTAGCTTTCTGCAGATGAAGTCCAGTTTTGCCAGCACCATTTGTTGAAGAGTTTTTCATTTCCCCATTTGATATCTTTGATTTCTTTGTTGAATATCAGTTGACCATAGAGAGCTGGGTCTATTTTTGGTTTCTTAATTCTGTTCCATTGGTCTATGTGTCTGTCATTGTACCAGTATCATGCTGTTTTGGTTACCACTGCTGTGTAGTAGGTTTTAAGGTCAGAAAGTGCAATGCCTCCAACCTCATTTTTGTTTCTCAGAAGTGTTTTGCTTATTCCAGGTCTCTTGTCTCTCCAAATAAATTTGATAATTTCCCTTTCAATCTCCTTGAAAAAATGAATTTGGTATCTGGATTGGGATTGTTGAACATGTAAAATTGCCTTTGGTAGGACTGTTATTGATTCTTCCTATCCATGAACAAGGCATATTTTCCCATTTCTTTAGGTCTTTTATTGTGTCTTTCAGAAATTCTCTTTAGTTTTCTTTGTATAGGTCTCTTGTAACTCTAGTTAGGTTCAATCCCAAGTATCTCCATTTGTGGTTGGCTATTGTAAATGGTATCATTTTCTTCTGTCTCTGAATTATCTTTGTTACTGTAGAAGAATCCTATTGATTTTTGGATATTGATCTTATTTTCTGCCACTCTACTAAATTGGCCTATTAACTCTAATAGTTGTTGTATTTTTATTTTTTTATTGAGTTTTGAGGTTTTCTGTGTACACAATCATATCATCTTCATATAGCTGCAGTTTACCCATTTCCTTGCTGATCTGTATGCCTTTTATTTCCTTCTCTTCTCATGTTGCCCTAACAAGCCCTCCAATACAATACTGAAAAGAAGTGGTGACAGTGGTCATCCTTGTTTGGTCCAT
>NW_006400224.1:296218-297662 GCF_000299155.1 Elephantulus edwardii | reverse complement strand
GGGGGGGGCACGAACAAAAGCGCAACAATGAATGAATGGAAATCCAAAATCTCTGTAAATGTTCATTAAAATTAATAATAATAATTTAAAAAAATACCAAAAAATAAAAAAGTAGTAGAACTAAAGGTCACGGGGCTTAACCTGGAGGAAAATTAAACCCACCCAGTACTCTCAGGAGATTTGCATTTGGATGTATTTGTAGATTCAATTTGGACTATTGATTAAAAAGACTTACATTTGAGGGCATTCAGTAATGAAGAGATATGGTGAGTTTGAGCATGTTCCATCAACTCTGTTGCTCTAGCATGCACAGAAGTGTTGCAAGCTTCGGAAGCAGGGAGCCATGACACCTCTGTCTTGTGACTTGACCTCATGTTGGGGCTAGGACTGAATCAAGAAGTCATTTGATCTAGAACACAGTAAGCAGTATGGACTTTTTTTTTTAGAAGTATAAAATTTATTTAAAACCACTCACAAATTTCTATGTAAGCAGGAATGATACAATTTGTAATCTGGACATGACAGCTGATGATCCTGATGAGTTGACCAGAATCAAAGCATTTGATGATAATATAGTTCATGTTGTGAGCTATTGTTTATTGCTGCAACCTGATTGCCTGCTCTTGATTGAACTTTGTTTATGGATGCAGATGCTAAATGTTCTAACTGGAACAGAAGATTCATCAAAGAAATTAACATGCTTGTTTCTTCAGAGTACCAGTTTGATAAATACAAGCAAATCAAGAATTGGCTATCTAAAATAGTGGAGATTAAGGTAAGAGGCGTGAAGTTATTGTACACAATTCCATGAATATAATTCTTATGATTGTAAGGAGAAATTTGATTCTGGAATTGTGAGGTTGATGGCTAGAAAAGCTAGAAAATGGTCTCTGTGATGTCTACGGTTTGTCATACAAAATGTCTTTCCTAGCCAATTAATTAACTGTTTATTTTATACTAAATTTTTATTATATTAAAAAGAGAAGATTAAGATGGGATATAAGCCCACCCAACTCAAAGTTTATGTAAGCTCATGGGAACTCAGTGCTAGTTCTCTTTTGGGGAAGCCTGCCTGTGTCTAAAACACGCACCAGTCTGCAAAATTGGCCTGCATATCTGCAGTCACATGAGTACCCTGATGGGTCTGAGTCTCTGGGAGAACTTCTATGTTGTTTGTTGCTTGTTGTTTGTTGTTATGTGCTTCGAGTCGTTTGCGACTCATAACGACCCTATGTACAACAGCCCTAAACCGTGCTCTATCCTGTGCCATTCTCATTGCCTCTGACAAACCCATCCCGAGTACCCCAGTCATTGAATCAATCCACCTCATAGAGGGTCTTCCCCTCCTGCGCTGTCCCTCCACCCTACCCAGCATGATGTCCCTCTCTAAAGACCTGTATCTCCTTACAACATGTCCAAAGTATGTCAGACAAAGCCCCAGAAT
>NW_006400224.1:288745-296118 GCF_000299155.1 Elephantulus edwardii | reverse complement strand
TACTTTTCACTATGTTGAGGAAATTCCCTTCTATTCCAATTTTGCTGAGTGTCTTTATCAGGAAGGGTTGTTGGATTTTGTCAAATACCTTTTCTGCATCAATTGCTAAGATCATATGGTTCTTGCTATTTACTTTATTAATATAGTGAATTATCTTGATTATTTTTCTTATGCTGAGCCATCCCTGCATACCTGTTATGAATCCTACTTGGTCATGGTGATTTTTTTTTTTCTTTTAAATATGTTTGGATTCTATTGGCTAGGATTTTGTTATTGGGTTCCCCCCCCCATCTATATTCGTCAGAGATATTGGTCTGTAGTTTTCTTTCTTGGTAACATCTTTGCCTGGTTTTGGTATTAGGGTTTTGCTTGCTTCATAAAATGATTCGGGAAGTGTTCCTTCTTTTTCAATTTTTTTAAATAATTTAAGTAGAAGGAGCGCTAAATCCTCTCTGAATGTTTGGTAGAATTCAGCTGTGAAGACATCTCTTCCAGGACTTTTCTTATGGGAAGTCTTTTTATGACCTTTGTAATTTCTTCTCTTGTGATGGGTCTGTTCAAGTGTTCTATATCTGTCCTTGTCAATCTGTGCCGAGGATGTGTTTCAAGGAATTTGTCCATTTTCTCTAGGTTTTAAAATTCATCAAAGTATATCTTTTTATAGTGTTCTGATATTATTTATTTAATTTCCTCTGGTTCCACTGTGATGTCACCTCTTTCATTTCTTTTTTTTTTTTTTTCCATTGTAACAGCCATCTTGCCTCTCTCATTTCTTAATCGAGTTATCCGTGTCTTGTCTTTGCTTTCTTTTGTTAAATTTGCCAGTGGTTTGTCAATTTTGTTGACCCTTTCAAAAAGCCAGCTCCTGGTCTTACTGATGGTTTCAACTAATTTTCTGTTTTCTATCTCATTGATTTTAGCTCTTGTCCTTATAGTTTCTTTTCTTCTAGAGGCTGTAAGATTACTTTGTTGATATTTTTGTATTTTCTGACTGTGTTGAGTTAGATCATTGATTCTTTTTCTTTCTTCCTTTTTTTATGAGTGTGCTTATTTCTATGAACTGCCCTCTGAAGACTGCTTTAGCTGTGTCCCAGAGGTTTTGGTAAGTTGTAACTTCATTGTCATTTGTTTCAAGGAACTTTTAAATTTCATTCTTAATTTCTTTTGCAGAGAATTATTTTGTTTCCACATTGGTGGTTTTGTAAGCTTTACTCTTCTGTGGCTAATTTCTAATTTTATGGCATTGTGGTCTGAGAAAATGCTTTGTATTATTTCAGTGTGTTTTAATTTGTTGAGGCTTGCTTTGTCATCTAAGATATGATGAATTCTGGAGAATGTACCATGTGCACTTGAGAAGAAAGTGAATTGCGTTTTATTTGGATGCAGTTCTCTGAATACGTATATCCACAAGGTCGAGTTGTCTGATTGTATAGTTTAGATCTTCTGCCTCTTTGTTGAGTTTCTTTTGAGTTGACCTGTCCTTTGGTGATGGTGGTGTATTGAAATCTCCTACCACTATTGTGGTGCTGTCTATTTCTCTCTTCAATTCTGTTGACCATCGTCTTACGTATTTTGCAGGTCTATCATTTGGTGCATAAATATTGACCAAGGTTATGTCTTCTTGAACTATTGTACCTTTACTCAGTATGTAATGCCCTTTTTTATTTTCAATGGTGTTTTTCATTCTGAAATCTACTTTATCAGAGATTAATATTGCCACTCCTGCTTTTCTTAAGTTGTAATTTTCTTGGTAATTTTTTTTCAGCCCTTGATTTTGAGTCTGTCTTTCTCTTCCTATTTAGATGTTTCTCTTGTAGGAAACATATTGATGGGCTTTGTTGTTTTTTTGTTTTGTTTTTTTATCCCTTATGTTACTCTTTTTCTCTTAATTAGTGCATTTAGTCCATTCACATTAAATGTGATTATTGTTAGACCAAGTTTTACTTTTGCCATTTTGCTGTGTTTCTTTTTCTGTTGTTTCTCGTTACTGTGGTTCATTCACTTTCCTTTGGCAGCACAGTGTATAGGACTTCACTTAAAATTTCTTGTAGTTTTGGTCTTGTTTTTACAAATTCCTTAAGGTTCTTCTTTTCTGCAAAGAATGTAATTTCCTCTTCAAATTTGATAGAAAGCCTTGCTGGATTATAGGACCATTGGCTGGCAATTGTTGTCTTTCAACTTTCTCTATATAGCATCCCATTGCCTTCTAGCTCGCATGATTTCTGCTGAGAAATGAGAAATTAATCTAATTGTTTTTCCTTTGTTAGTAACTCTTTGCTTTTCTTGTGCTGCTTTTTAAATTCTATCCTTATTCTTTAATTTGGAGAATTTGACTATAACTTAATATTTTTCTTTTTGGGTCTAGTCTATTTGGTGTACTCTGTGCTTCTTGGAAGTGGATTTCTCCAGTCTTCAACATATCTGGGAAGTTTTCTTTTAGTACTTCTTCCACAATCTTCTCAGTGATTTCCCTGTCCCTCCCATGTTCTGGAATTCCAGTCATATATATATATATTATTCCGTTTGATGTCATCCCACATAATTCTAAAAGTTTCTTCATTTTCTTTCTTTATGTTTCATCTCTGTTTTTTCTTCAAGTAGATTTCTAGTGAGGGTTTTGTCTTCCAGCTAACTGACTTTCTGTTCCATCTCTTCAGTTCTACCTTTTTTGTCCTACTAGCATGTTGCATACTTCTGAAATTTCATTCTTAATATTCTGGATTGCATTTTCTTGCTTTTCTGTTATTTCTAGTACTGTGTTGGCTGTACCCTCTCTCTCGTGATGATTTCTTAATTTTTTTGTACCTCTTTGTCTATTCTATCAATTTTTCTTCCAATCTTTTGTATTTGTATCAAAATATGTTCAAGTTTCTCCTCATCTATGGTGCAGGAGGGGAAGGCCCTCTATGAGGTGGATTGATTCAGTGACTGGGATAATCGGGATGGGAGTGTCAGAGACAGTGCGATTGGCATAGGACAGAGCAGAGTTTAGGGCTGTTGTACATAGGGTCGCTATGAGTTACAAGCGACTCGATGGCACATAACAACAACAACAACAACAACAATAACAACAACAACAACATGTATTCTTTTGGATTATTGTCTCTGAAGTATTTGATCTTTTATTGACTTGCATTCTTTCTTCCCACATTTGCACCTTTTTCTGTAGCTGGTCAAGAAACTCTATATCAAGATATTTCTTCTGATTCTCTTTATCTGGGGTATTCATTGGGTCTGATTTTTAAGGAGAAGAGTTGTTTTGTTTATTAATAATAGCTGACGTGGATTGCTGCTTTCTTGATATTATCGGAGGCCAGCATTCAACAACAGGAATTGACATAGGACTGTGGCAATGGTCTCTAGTATGTCAGAGATGATGGGGATGACACAATATATAGGACAAGGCTCAGATATGTTGTCCAATGGTCTGTAGTCTGATGAATCTCTCTGAGTCATACTTTACTTGATAGCACCTAAAACAGCACTAAAAACAATATCCATATTTTATTCAGAGACCCTTGCTTTTTAACTATTTTTTTAAAATTCTGTTCCAGTATCCTATCCAGACAACAGCATTACATTTATTTGCCATGGTTTCTTAAACTGCTCTTGAGTATGACAATTTCTATGAGTTTGTTTTCCCTGACCTGAAAAGATTTTAGAAGAGCTGGTCAGTATTTGGAGGAATATTCTTCACATGGATTTATCTGGTGTTTTTCTCATGATTAGCCTAGAGTTGCATGCTTTTGGAAGAAAGATCACAGAGGTCTTCTGACCATGTCATTTCAAGAATGTTGTTGTTTTTGTTAGGTGCTGTCAAATCGACTAATTTATAGCAATCCTATGAGCAATAGATCAGAACCTTTATCAATATTGCATTATTTCCATTATCTCCCACATGCTCAAGCACATTGTTTCAGTTGTATAACAATCTCATAAGGATCTCCCTCTCTTTCTTGACTTTCCATTTTTACCAGAATGAAGCCTTTGGAATAACTGGCCTCTCCTTAAAATGTGTCCAAAGTATGTGAGACAAGTTTCACTACCCTTGCCTCTAAGGACCACTCTGAGTAGTTACATTTTGTTTGTTCTTTTGACAGTCCATGGGATATTCAATACTTTTCTCCAACAACACAATTCAGAAATATTCTTGGTTTTTTCCTCCTTACTGCAATGTGCATACTGTAATGATCTTTTCAAATTTTTAAAATTTTATCCTGTTTTACTTACAAGTTTGGATACATTGTTTTTCACAGAGGACCTTTGCCCTTTCCTTTACCCATTCCTCTCTCTACCCATCAAATTGTGCAACCCTATGATTGAGCCCCCACCCCTCACTCCATCATTGCCTAGCCTCATGCCTCTGCCTCTTCCTCCCCTCGTTGGATCCTCATATTTGTTCTACAATCATGGTTGGATACAGTATTTGTCTTTATGAGACTGAGTTAGTTACTTAGTATAATGCTCTCCAGTACCTCCCAGGTTAGGTAGCTATTTAAAAATCATTGCTCCTGTGTGCTGCATACTATGAGCATCCATCTTGTGAATGTGCCACAATTACTCAATCCATTCCATTGTGATTGGATATTTGGGCTGTTTCCATGTTCTTGCTATGGTGAGTAACACTGCTATGAAAACTGATGTACAAGTCCCTGTTCGTGAATTAGTTCAAGATTCTACTGAAGATTATCCAAAAGAGACTGGAACAAGCACATCAACAGAAAACTGCCAGAAGTGCAGGCTGGGTTTAGAAAGAAGAGGCCATGGTACTAGGGATGTTATAGCCAATGTTGGATGGATCTTGGCTGAAAGCAGGGAGTACCAGAGAAATCTGTGTTTCATTGACTACGCAAAGGTGTTTGACTGTGTAGACCACAACAAACTGTGGCTAACTCTGAGAAGAATGGGAATTCTAGCACACTTAATTGTGCTTATGAGAAGCCTAAACTTGGACCAGGAGGTAGTCATTAGAACACAGCAAGGAAACACTGCCTGATTCAAAATTGGGAAGGGTATATGCCAGGGGTGTGTCCTATCTCCCTTCCTTTATAATCTATATGCAGAACAGAATATCTTGGAAGTTTGACTTTATAAGGAGAAATGTGGCATCAGGATTGGAGGAAGACTCATCAACAATCTGTGTTATGCAGATGACACAACCCTGCTTGCTGATACTGAGGAGGACCTGAAACACTTGCTGCAGAAAGTCAAAGACTGCAGCCTTCAATATGGATTGAAGATCAATATGAAGAAAACAAAGATTTTCACCGTTGGACCACTTGGCAGCATTGTGATAGGTGGTGATGAGATTGAGATTGTTAACAGTTTTAATTCGCTTGACTTCACAGTCAACACTCTTGGAACCAGCGGCCAGGAAATTAAAAGATGTATTGCTTTGAGAAAGTTTGTTGTCAAAGAACTCTCCAATGTACTGAAGAGCAATGATGTCAGTCTGGAGACTAAGGTGTGCCTGATAAAATCCATGATCATTGCAATTACTTGCTATGCGTCAGAGAGATTTACAATGACAAGGGGTGATAGAAGTATAATTAATGCCTTTGAGCTGTGATGGTGTAGAAGAGTATTGACTATACCATGGACTGCCAATAGAACGAACAGGTTCATTCTGGGGAGGATTAAACCAGGCTGATCCTCGGAAGTAAGGATTCTAAAGCTTCAACTGACATACTTTGGACATGTTGCAGGTAAGGATCAGTTCTTGGAGAGGGACTTCGTGCTTGATACGGTGGAGGTGGGGGGATAACTCAGGAAAGAAAGACTCGATGAGATGATTAATTCAGTGACTGGGGCAATGGGGATAGGTGTGCCAGAAACAATATGATTGGCACAGGATAGAACAGGGTTTAGGGCTGTTGTACGTAGGGTCACTATTAGTCACATGCAACTCAATGACACATAATAACAACAACAAAACCACGATTATTCTTTGGTCTTTGTTATTAGTTATTGACTTTCAGAAAGGAAACAATTAAAAATACCATGGACTGGATTTAGTCTTTAAACTGATATCTTTTCTCTTGAGTACTTTGGAGAAGTCCTTGACAGCAGATTTTCCCAGTGCAACACGTCTTTTGATTTCTTGACTGCTGCTACAATGAATGCTCGTCGTGGAACCAAATGAAATGAAATGTTTGAAAACTTGAATCTTTTCTCCAACTATTAGGATGCTGCCTATGGGTCCAGCATTGAAGGTTTTTGTTGTTTGGTTTTTCTTGATGTTGAGATGCAATCCCTATTTAAGACTGTAGTCTTTGGACTTTCTCAGTACATACTTCTAAGTTTTCAGTATCTGCAAGCAAAGTGTGTCATCTGCATAACAAAGGTGTTGAGCACAGGTCCCTCCATTCCTGACACCATATTCTTCTTCATGTATTCCAGCTTCTTAAATTATTTACTCAGCATAGATACTGAATACGTGTATAAAAATGGCATAATCTTGATATACATTCTGCGAATTTTAAACCATGCAGTGTTTCCTTGTTCTATACAAACAAGTGCTTTTTGGAGAAGAGGAACAGTTGTAAGCAGACACTAGTGATTTGAACATGAAATGTGAGAACTACAAATGTAGCAAAATTAGAAATTGTTAAGAAATAAATGGAACGCATAAATATTGACATACTAGGCATTGGAGAGATGAGATGGGCTGGCATGGGGCATTTTGAGTCAGATGATCATATGATATATTACTCCAGAGATGAAAAGGTGAGGAATAATGGGGTTGCTTTCATAGTTAAAAAAGTAATTTCTAGATCCATCTCGAAGTACAACATTGTGAGTGATAGGATTATATCCATAAGCTTACAAGGAAGTCCAGTGAACACTAATATCATCCAGATATATGCACCAACAACCAGAGCCAAAGAAGAGGAAATAGATGATTTCTACCAACTCTTATAGGCAGAGATAGATCGAACATGCAATCAAGATGCATTGATGGTAATGGGTGACCAGAATGCAAAAGTTGGGAACAGAGAAGAAGAATCAGTAGTTGGAAAATAAGGGCTTGGTGACAGAAATGAAGTTGGGAGATAGAATGATTGAATTTTGCACAATCAATGACTTATTCATTGCAAAGACATTTTATAAGAAACATAAACACAGGTTATACAAATGGATTTCACCTGACGGTATCTATAGGAATCAGATCAATTACATCTGTAGAAAAAAAAACAGCTAGAGAAGCTCAATATCAGCTGTGAAAACTAGGCCAGGGACCGAATGCAAGTTCAAGCTGAAGCTGAGGAAAATTAAATCGAATCCACAGGAGCCAAAATATGACTTTGATTTCATCCCATCTGAATTTCAGAATCATCTCAGAAACAGGTTTGAGGCCTTGAACACTAATGAGT
>NW_006400224.1:287518-288645 GCF_000299155.1 Elephantulus edwardii | reverse complement strand
TTAACAATTTCTAATTTTCCTACATTCATGGTTCTCACATTCCATGCCCCAATCACTAGTGTCTGCTTACAACAGTTCCTCTTTCTTTGTATTTCCATGCTTAACAGTTCAGCCTAGGTTGCCCTTTCTGTCTGTCTACCTTCTATAGAACCATCAAATCCAAGAGACAAAGAGGAGCTAGGGGACCAAAGGAGGGACTGCTGATACAGCAAATCAAGCCTTTGGGACAATGTTGACTCAGCACTTCTTAATCTTGTTGTTGCTGTTTGATGCTGTGGAGTCGTAGAGGACTCATAGCGACCCTATGAACGAACAGCCTGAGCACTGTTCATACACAGAGTTTTCGGAGGCAAGCCATTTCGGAAGTGGATCCTGCTCCTGCTTTCCAGGCTTGATTTAGTTGGGAAGCTCCAGCCAACACTGTCCACCATGGCAGAACAAATTATTAATACACCGTGGTTCACTGACCCTCTACCTTTCCAAGTATAATGTCCTTTCCCAAGGACTGGCCCTTCATAAAAACATGCTTAAAGTATGCCAGTTGAAGCTTAACTATCTTTCCCTGTGAGGTGCACCCTGACTGTAGCTTTTCAAAGAAATACTTGTTTGTCAGCAACCTATGAGGTATTCAGCATTTTTCTCCAACAGCACAAGTCAATGACATTTATTCTCCTATCATGGTTATTCAATGTCCACATTTCAGTTGCATAGTAAACATTTGAAAAGACCTTGGCTTGAATCAAGTGTATCTTATTTTTCAAATTGTTATCTTTGCTATTTAGCACTTCGAAGAAGTTTGTTTCTTCAGAGTACCAGTCAGATTTTCAGACAGCAGGCTTTCCCCCTGCAATATGATTTTAGGTTCCATGATTATTGGTGCCAAGGGACCAGGATTTCTTGAATGTGGATCCTAGCAAGATGAAGTAATTGGTAATTTCTATCTCTTATCCATCTATATTTCCCCCCACTAGTTTATTTATAAAATTCTAATACAAATTTGAACAAATTTTTTCAATTTCTCTCACACCCCCTCCTCAGTTTCAGCAAGCAGGGTTGTGTCATCCGCATAACGCAGATTGTTGATAAATCGTCCACCAATCCTGACCCGACATTTCTCCTCATAGAGC
>NW_006400224.1:278009-283440 GCF_000299155.1 Elephantulus edwardii | reverse complement strand
AAGTACTCAGGAGCAACAGTGTCTCTCTGGAGACTAAGATGCACCTGATACAGGCCATGGTCTTTGCAATCACTTGTTATGCATCAGAGAGTTGGACAATGACTAGGGAGAATAGAAGGAGGATTGATACCTTTGAGCTGTGGTGCTGGAGAAGAGTATTGAATGTACCCTGGACAGCCAAGAAAACAAACAGATTCATCCTGGAAAGGGTTAAACCAGGTTGCTCCTAGGAGGCCAGGATTCTGGGGCTTCGTCTGACATACTTTGGGCATGTTGTAAGGAGAGACATGTCCTTGGAGAGGGACATCATGCTTCTTGGTAGGGTGGAGGGACAGCGCAGGAGGACACCTCTATGAGGTGGATTGATTCAGTGACTGGGGTTATTGGAATGGGTATGTCAGAGGCAATGAGATTGGCACAGTACAGAGCAGGGTTTAGGGCTGTGGTACATGGTGTCGCTAAGAGTCACAAATGACTCGACGGCACATAACTACAACAACAACATAGGTTTCACATGAACACAAGAATTCTCATATTTGGCCTCCGCCATCTTGGAGATGGAAGACGGGCGATGTTGTGGTCCTTCTGCTTATGCAAACAACAAAACAGACACAATAATCACACCTCAGTGAGGCTATCATCACTGGAACTGTTGGCTAAAACTACCAAAGAAGCGAGGGTATCAAAATAGGCCGCGGCCATTCGGACAGCAGCTTCACTTGCCTGCTGTGACGGCAAAAGTGAAGTGACCAAGGACCGCAAGGTTGGTGCAGTCTTTTTCCGCCTATGGTTGCAAGAGCAGATACGATAAGACCAAGCCTGTTCCTTTCCACAAGTTTCCTCTTACTCCACCCAGTCTTGGTAAAAAGAGGGAAGCAGCTGTCAGAAGAAAAAACTTTAAAACCACCAAGTATAGCAGTATTTGTTCAGAACATTTTACTCCAGACTGTTTTAAGAGGGAGTGCAACAACAAGCTACTCAAAGAGAACGCTGTGCCCACAATATTTCTTTGTACTGAACCACATGACAAGAAGGAAGATCTTGTGGAACCACAAGAACAGATTCCCCTGCCGCCTCTGACACCTCCTGTTTCCCAAGTTGATGCTGCTATTGGATTACTAATGCCTCCTCTTCAGACCCCTGATAATCTTTCTGTATTTTGTGACCACACTATACTGTGGAGGATACAATGCACCAAAGGAAAAGGATTCATCAGCTAGAACAACAAGTTGAAAAACTCAGAAAAAAAGCTCAAGACTGCCCAGCAGCGATGCAGGAGACAAGAACGGCAGTTTGAGAAGTTAAAGGAGGTCGTGCACTTCCAAAAAGAGAAAGATGACATGTCCGAGAGAGGTTATGTGATTCTGCCGAATGACTACTTTGAAATAGTTGAAGTACCATAGAGAAATGAAACGTATATTGATTTTTAATGGGGTAGTACCATATAGCCTTGTCCAACCTATAAGGAATTTCCTTTGAAAAAGTAAATACTTAATTACTTGTATAAAAAAATCAGAATATTTTTTTAAAAAATAAATCAGATATATACTGTAAAGTTGTAACATTTTTGTTTCTAATTTCAGGGTTTCTACATTTTAACAAAATAGTTTAGAAATTTTAAACTAACCTCCAAGTTGGCAATTTTTGTTTTTTTTTTAATTTGAATATTTGTAGAAATAATTAAAGACTTAAGAGAATACCAAATTGAGTACTGTAAGGGACAATAAGGATTTATGTTTAAAGTTTAAAATTTAAGACTGTATATTTGAAGAACAGTTATATTTTTCATCAAAAATATGGGTCAGATCATGGGATGTAACTTTTCAAAATACACTTATTCTCAAATCCATATTTTTAAAATCAGAAGATTAATGTATCTTTTGACATCTCATGGATAAAATTTGTAAGTCAGTACTTACGAAAAAAAGTGATTGTTTCTAGAGCAGAAATGGGAGAGTTTGTGAGTCTAATCAGTATGGTTCAATCACTATAAAATGGGACCCATTTATCCTCCACTGCTTAAAGTTCTTTTCAGTGGAAGAAACCTTTTTCAATAAACAAAAGAAGCACTATTACCGAGGACGTAATAAAAAAACTAGGGGTCTAAATCTATGGCATGGGCATTCTTCTGTATTACCCCTTAGCTAAGAGGTGGCCACTTCCCTACCTGTGGTTATGTTTGCATTCAGCTCTCGAATAAATATGTTGTGTTCATAGAACTTGATTTGTATCATAATATGGTAGTCTTTGATTAATTTGATTAATTAACCAAAAGTAACCTAATATGTAGTGTTTATTTTCCTGAATGTAGAGATTTAAACACTGAGGTTTTTGTTCAAACTGTGAGTTGTATTCTGACTTTGTGAGAAGTTTAACATATTTTAAATGAAAATAGATTCCGAGTAAATAAATATTGCCATAGGAATGATCTATTTAGATTTAGAATAACTGTTTCAAGTGTAATTTTCACTTTTGTATTTATAAATACATTGGACTAGTTGAAGATTAATAAACCCTTTAAGACAGTATTAAAGATGTGAAACAATGAAAAGAAAAAAAAAAGAATTCTCAGATTCTCATTCTCCTCAATGTAAAGACTATTCCTTAGAGAGGGACATCATGCTTGGAAAGACAAAAGAGAGGAAGATTTTCCACCAGACAGATTGACACAGTGACTGTAGCAATGGGCTTTAATGTGGCAAGAAGTAGAAAGATAGCTCAGGACAGAACAGGGTTCGGATATGTTGTTCACAGGGTTTCTGTGGATTGTACTAGACTTCATAGAACCTAACAACAGTCTTTCACAAAAGGTCCCTGTGAATTGAAATCCACTCAAGATTATCTAATAATGATTGATGACTTCATAATCTACCCTTTTATGTGAATCTACTTATGTCTTTCCCATAGAAAGTTATAGACAGTTATAGAAGTTAGTCATAGTGACAATGACAAAGGACTGCTGTTCTTTTTATGTGCCACTGAGACGAGTATGACTCATAGCAACCCTATAAACAAAAGATCTGAACCCTGTTTTATTCTGTGCCATCCTCACACTTCCTGACACACAAGAACCCATTGCAGCAGTCACTGTGTCAGTCCACCTAGTTGAAGATCTTCCTCTCCTGTGTCTACCCTCCATGCTTCCCAGCATCATGTTTGTTTGGTTTTTTCCCAAGCAATTTCTCCTCCTAGCAACATACCCAAAGGATGTGAGATGAAACCTCATCATTCCTGGCTCACAAAGACCATGGCCTGAATCAGACATATTTTAGTCCTCGAACTCACATCATTACTCCCTAACTGCAGATTTTCTGAGTGCAATATGTCTCCTTACTTCTTGAGTACTGGTACCAAGGCTGTTAATTGTGCATGCAAGCAAGTTGAAGTTCTTGATAGTTTCAATTTCATTTCCATCCATTATGATGAGTGTAGTCTATCACAGTAAGGGTACATCACAGGAGCAGAATGTTTTAAACAGGAGTTTTCTGCAAAAAAAAAAAAAGTAGGAAAAGCACTTCATTTGTTATATTTGAAGACTCTCAGAGAAGTTTTCACTTGTTAAATACTTTCTAGTTTTGTGTTTTGAATAAAATGAATTAGAAATCTCAAGGAGAAAGGACTCTAATGGCTACTCAAAAACTGTAATGAAAAAAAAAAAAACTGTAATGAATTAGCCTGTAAACCAAGCACATCATTAGTTGATGGGTATGAGAAGGGCAATACTTTTTAATGTCAACAAAGATAAATCCCTTTCCTTTAAATATCACAATAAACCATGCTCTATAGTTACAATTTGATCCTAAGACAAGGAAGTCAATTATTGAAAGCAATTCTTTATCATCAAATTAGGATGTGACATATTTGTCTGTTCTTTTCTGACAACATTTTGCTTCTTCTGAAAGACCAGATTAAAATGAAAGAAAGAAAGACTAAGCATCTTTGGTACTTTTTACTGGTTGATTTGGATACTTTCCATGATTGTTTTAATTTTTTTTAAAGTATGTTATTGTACATAGAGCCATTATGAGTCACAAGCTACTTGACGGCACATATCTAACAATAAACAAAAACAGAGTAACAAGATCATTTTAGGCAACTCTCTCTGGTGGTTTAGTGCTAAGGAATTTTACGGTCAACTCAAAGGTATAAAGTTCAAAATCCACCAACTGCTCTACAGAATGATGGAGATGATTTACTGTTGCTGAAAATCTACTTGAAGGCCAATTATAAGTCAGTTCCTAACTTCACCTTGCATATTTGGGGCACGTTGCTAGGAAGGGCTATTCATTGAAGAGTGACATGATGCTGGGATGGATGGAGGTAATAGAAAGGAAAACCCTCAACTAAGTGAATTATTATAGTGACTACTGCAATGAGCTTTTGCATGTCAGGAATTGTGAAGATGGCACAGGATAGAATAAGGGTCAGATGTTTTGCTCATAGGGTCACTGTGAGTCATCCTTGACTCCATAGCACTTTACAACAACAACTCGATGGTACAAAACAACACAATTATTTTGAGAAAGATAATGAAATTTGTCTAACAACATTTAGAGTTTCAACTATAGGACATGCTTATGAGACATTACCTAAATTTTATTTTAGTTTGCTTTTACATATTCACTTAAAATTTCTTCTTTATTAAGTTCTAATATGTTATAGTTTTATCAAGCAGTGTTTACTGCAGGAAGTTGAGGGGACTTTGAGAGCTTACTCTGCTTGTAGTACTTTCAGAACAGACACCTCGGCTAATCTCATACATGCTTTACTACATCCAAGAATCATTCATTAATAAAGATAATTCTGTCTAAAAGTTGGTTAATATACTGACCTAATTTAAGAAAATATTTATTATCTAGAAATGAGTAACCATAGGATTAAATCCTTTTTCTCCCCCCAGGAGATAGGAGAAATTTCGCTCCACTTTCTTCCCATGCCGCCAGGACCTATATTGTCATTAGTTAGTCAAAACCTATTGGTGTTGAGTTGATTCTGACTCCTGCAAAGTCATACATGTCTGAATAGAACTGTGCAACATATGGTTTTCAACAGCTGAGATATTTATTTGCAAATTTTATTTTGTTCAGAATGTTGTTGTTGTGTACCATAGAGTCGTCGATCCATATAAATATAGCAAAATGTGCATAACAACAACAACCGCCACCTATACAATTACTGGCGTTGATTATATTCTCTGAGTTGTGTGACCATTCCCAACCTTCCTTTCTGTGTTCTTCTTTCCCCATTAAAGTAAACTCGCTGCCTTTTAAGGTTTCCATATAATTTTTTCAAGTTAGCGCTGCCACTTTAATTTCATGTAGTTGCTAAAATAGCATAATGCTATTTTATTTTTTTTCTATAATTATATTTTATTACTTTTCATAAACATTTACAGAGATTTTGGGTTTCCATTCATTCATTGTTGCACTAT
>NW_006400224.1:274160-276004 GCF_000299155.1 Elephantulus edwardii | reverse complement strand
CTTTGTACTTCTGGTTAAATTTATTCCCAAGTATTTAATCTTGTGATTAGCTATTGTGAAAGGTATTGTTTCTCTTAGTTCTGGCTCTGTATTCTGCTATTTTAGACATCTACTTTCTAAACTTCATGCCTCTGGGAACTCTGTAAACTTTGATAAAAGGTGATGGTTGTGGAAGGGCTTCAGGCCTTTTTTTCATGGGGTCACTATGAGTCATGTTTAACTGATGGCAATCAACAACAACAACAAGCTAAATTATTTTGCTTAAGAAGAACTTCTGGGGATATTTTTTATTTAACTTTTAATCAATCACTGATTTTTTTTTTCCTTTCTAAATACATTACCAGGGTTTTTTGTTTTGTTTTGTTTTGTTTTTTCTGGGCGAACTCAAGCTTCCAACATTTTGCTTAGAAACTGAATGTGTTTATAATTTCTACCACCATTGTTGTAGAGAGCTCTGGTGGCCTAGTGCACAGTAATTTATCCTACAAATCCAGCAGCTGCAACTCTTTGTAGGATTGGATCTACCAACAATATTATAGGAGAAAATATGCAGCCCTCTCCTAATACTTTGTTGCTAGGTGCTGTTGGGTCAATGAAAGCAGATAGCAACAAAACAGCAGATTTAGACTCTGTCCTGGCTGGTAAGATAAGCAGAACAGACAGGTTAGGCAAAGGTGTGTTTCTTGATTTGGAGGTGAGACTAGGGTGTGGATCTTAGCTGATCAGATTTGGCCTACTATTTAAAAAGGCTTGTAGCTACCAGGCTGGGTCTATTTTCACGATGGGAAGATGAACAGAATGATTTGACCTTGTATTTAAAAAAGGCTTTTGGCTGCCAGTCTGAGGTTATTTCAAGGCTTGGAAGATGAGTGGAACAGCCGGATTCTGCAAAGGTGTGTTTTCTGGTTTGGGATTGAGAATAGGATGTGTCTCTGAGCTGAATGGATTTGGTCTTCTCTTTAAAAAGTCTTTTGAGCCCTCAGGCCTTCAAGCCTCAGCCCTGGTTTTCTGAAT
This sequence comes from Elephantulus edwardii, assembly GCF_000299155.1. Lineage (NCBI taxonomy): Eukaryota > Metazoa > Chordata > Mammalia > Macroscelidea > Macroscelididae > Elephantulus > Elephantulus edwardii. The sequence goes on along the minus strand of NW_006400224.1, from coordinate 274,990 downwards.
CTCTCTAATAAAACAGGCTTGGAAACAGGAGTGGCATCCACTTCCAAAAAAGTTTGCCTCTGGAAACTCTATGAACTTGGAGAAAAGATGAAAGTTTTAGTTCAAGACTTTTATTCATAGGGTTACTATGGGTCATCTATGACTCTAAATCACTTAACAACTACATCCTGTGCCATCCTCATCATCTCTGACAAATTAGAGCCGCTTGCTTCAGTAACTGCATCAGTTGGAAACCTACAGGGGGAGTCAGTTACTATTCAGTTCTGACTTAATGGGAATGGTTCCTAGAACTCCTTTAATAGCTGCACTGAGTTATAAAATGTTTCTAATTCTCATGAAACTGGGTTTTATGTTTGCTGGGGCAGTTTCTTACACTTTTTAGCTTCCTAGATAGTCCTTGCAATAACAATGGTTACATGTAGTTGAATGTGTATGGGTTGGCACCTTGAAACTTGAAAAAGTTTAACAGAATGTGCATATAATAAAAGAAGCCCACAGGATATATTATGGCTCCTTGAGAATAGGCAGTATTCTTATCTCAGAATCCCAGACAGGCTCACTCAGGTAATCTTCAATGTTGTTATGTGCCGTCGAGTCGTGTGTGACTCATAGCGACCCTATGTACAAGAGCCCTAAACCCTGCTCTATCCAGTGCCAATCGCATGGTCTGTGACACACCCATCCCAATTACCCCAGGCACTGAATCAATCCACCTCATAGAAGGTCTTCCCCTCCTGCACTGTCCCTCCACCCTACCAAGAATGATGTCCCTCTCCAAGGACATGTCTCTCCTTACAACATGTCCAAAGAATGTCAGATGAAGCCCCAGA
>NW_006400224.1:253771-266881 GCF_000299155.1 Elephantulus edwardii | reverse complement strand
AAGTGCCGATTTCTCAGCAGAAACCACGCAGGCAAGAAGAAAATGGAAGGACATATATCTAACACTCAAAGAACACAACTGTCAACCAAGAATACTGTACCCAGCAAAATTATCCATCAAATATGAAGGCGAGATCAAGATATTCCAAGAAAAGCAAAATCTAAGCGAGTTTGTAAAAACAAGACCAGCACTGCAGGAGAGACTCAGAGATGTCCTTCTTACAGATATACCACAGAAGGCATGGGGCATTTTGAGTCAGATGATCACATATTAATCTTCAATGTATAAAAGAATAAATGAATGGGATAAAGAGATCCAGAGAGATTAAGTGACTTGCCCAAAGGTACTAAGAACAGATGCCAACATCATTTGTTGATCTTGTGCTAAACACATTGCATCCTGACTCTGTCCTAAATAATAACAAAAACAAGCAAAAATGGTTTAGCGATTGTAGGATATTTGAATATTGAAGTTGATATTTGAAAAGCAAAACAAAACAGCTAAATAAATTATTTATCAAGACTAAGAGCTTCTTCAGTAACCTTTGCTAGACTCACAAATCCAAAGGTAAACTGTCATAAATCTGTCTAGGCAAGACCTTTTTCCACCTGTCATACACTCAGCTCATCAAAGTCCTCTTGATTCCTCAAAGTTGTTTTTATTTTTGGTTGTTGTTGTTCAAGTTCATCTAGGCTATTTTCTTTCTTAAGCAGGTGGGTCTTATAAATATGGTTTTGCTTGATTGATAAGTTTTTTTATTGGTCCTCAGGAAAACTTAACACTCAATACACATAAATAGTTTAGGTTCTTTTATTTCTTTTCATAACATGATCTCACACTTTTTTCCTATAAAAAACATTAAGCAGAGATTGTGAAAACCATTACTCTTTTTAGAGAACTTGAAGATTGAAGGAAATAATTCATCTCTTATCACTTTGTCTAAGCAATACGTATTTGGGATACAAGATATTTTTTAAACTTTCAAATTCCAGATGTTTGCTGTCAGTAAATCTATAAAGCTGTTTTCTATTATTAATAAATGTCTTGATTCTTTGCTATTGTGTTAAATGCAGCACAAGCTTAAGATTTCCCCAAATCAGACCAAAATATAAAGGGATTAATGGGATAGACATGTGGCATACTCTGCATGGCTCTGGCCTCACTAACTCTGAATTTATTTCCTCAAATATGCAAACAGTCACAGCTCTGGGTTTGCAGTAAAGTGACTGTCATGAGAGCTGTTTTAGCCCAAATGATTCTAAAAAGTAGCTGTTAATTCCAAACATTTTCAACTGATGGGACAACAGCTTCCACATGTCTTGTAATACTCTACATGAAATGTAAACATACCGTTTGTGTCCACAACTAGGATATTTATGGCATTTTCTACCATTACCATGCCAATCTGTGAAGCAACAAAGCCAGTAAATCATATTGTCAACAAGCCAAGACAGTTACACTGAACAAAAAAAATCCTGTTATTTATGTGAAACATTACATTTATCATTTCAAGACTGTTTTCGACTCTCCCTGCCCCTTGCTGAATGCTCTGTGTCACTGCTTTTGAGTCGGTCTTTTAAGGTGCAAGAGGAATATGAATGAGCTGTTTAAAATGCATTAGAAACCCCAATTTTTCTAATTACTTTTACTTTCATAGAATTTACTTTTTAAGGTGATGATCTTGGTGTCTCAGGCCAAGAAAAGAAGGGAAGAACTAATAAAATTGGCCTATTTTAGCTTTTCAACTTAGATGACCACTTCACATTTCTCTTCTTTTCATGTTCACAAAAATCTCTTAGTTTTGTGGTGTATTTATTCTGATTGATTTCTTACAGTTTGCAAATTTCTCCTTGAAATTCTTTTCCAGAACTATGGAGAAAGTCTAAACAGAGACCAGGTTTATAAAATCAGTAGCGACAAAACTGAGAGCAAATTTTTCTATCGTTTTCCTGATTTTACATGACTCGGTAACGTTTTTAAAGATGGTTCATTGAATGTATAACTAAACAGAACTTCCATGTTCTCCCAGCATAGTACTTTCACATTAATTCTGTCACAAAAAAAGTCTTAAGAATGCAACACAGAAAATAAGGTGACTACATTTCAGTGTAAACACCGATAAAATACTTAGATCTAAGACTATACACCAATAGAACAACGATGATGCAAAATTGATTTTGCTTCACTTCATCTCCGTTATATATTTCATTCAATTTACTTTAGCCAATCACAGGTACATTAAGTTTGCATGATTCTGATTGGAACTTAAGGCATTTTAACTACTCTTTAACATAGTCTTCTACTCTCTTTTCTTCTTAGAGAAATTTAAGAAGATATAGTGAGCTTTTGTAGAATAAACATAGATGAGAATCTTTTGTGTTTCTCTAAATAGTTCTCCATTTCTTATTTGTCTATGCATGATCTGTACTCCTCAAAAGACATGCCATAACATAAGCATTTTTCTGGAAAAGAGACTAAGATTAACCAGAGAACTTGAAAAGGAGCCTGGATCTTAGAGTATAAAATGTCCCGGGTATTCTCTGTGAAGGACAGCTGAACAAAAGACTGTGAAGGAAATTCAAGGATCTTTGTAAAGCAGAAGCTCACAGCAGAGCAGGAATGGGAGAATCCTTATACAAATGTCTTTAATATGAGGCCACTAAGCATTTTTAGCTAAGGATCATTTTAACTGGATCTTCAAAATGGCTAATTAGTTTCTGATAATTATATGTGGAGAGGAATAAATTTCAGGTCGAATTAACCCTTGAACAAGTTACTAGAAAACATAAAATTCTGTTTAGGTGTAAGAAAGAAAAGTGAACAGTCTACTTTTAAAGTTCAGTAAATATCAGGATTGAGTCTGTAAGTGGTACAGTTAACAGAGACAAACTAGGATCAACCTTAGACAGCCTGGGCTATCATATAAAGAGACTGCCAAATACAGCCAGAAATGGACAACCTCAAAGAGGATAAAATAGATGAAAGGGACTGTCTAAAAATTAAATCCCTGTGTACATCAAAACTTTTTTTCCAACAGAGTGAAAACAAAGTCAGCCCCTACAGAATGGGGAGAAAAAAAAATGAGAATACCATTTCAAACAAAGGTCTCATATCAAAAGTTTACAGACACCTACAGGGCCTTGAGCTGGGCTGTATGAGGAGGAATGTGGCATCAGGACTGGTGGAAGAGTCACCAACAACCTGCATTATGCAGATGACACAACTCTGCTTGCTAATACTGAGGAGGACCTGAAACACTTGCTGCAGAAGAGCAAGAACTGCAACCTTCAATACGAATTGAAGCTCAACACCAAGAAAACAAAGATTCTCACCACTGGGCCAATTGGCAGCATCAGTATGGATGGTGAAGAGACTGACATAGCTAACAGTTTTAGTTTGCTTGCCTCCACTGTCAACATTTTTGGTACCAGCAGCCAGGAAATCAAGAGACAAATTGCATTGGGAAAGTCAGCTGTCAGAGACCTCTCCAGAGTATTGAAGAGCAATGACATTAGCCTGGAGACTAAGGTGCACCTGATCTGGGTTATAGTCTTTGCAATTATGTGCTATGCATCATAGAGTTGGACATTGACTAGGGATGATAGAAAGAGAAGTGATGTCTGTGAGCTGTGGTTCTGGAAAAGAGCGTTGCGTATTCCATGGACTACTAGGAGAACAAACAGGTTTGTCCTAGAGAGGGTGAAGCCAGAACGCTCCTTGGAATCAAAGATTTTGAAGCTTCATCTGTAATATTTTGGACATGCTGCAAGGAGGGGACCATTCCTTGGAGAGGGACATCATGTTTATGAGAGTGGAGGGATGGAGCAGGAGAGAGGAAGACCCTTGATGAGATGGATCAATTCTGTGATTGGGGTGGTGTGAGTGAGTGAGTGTGTCAGAGACAGTGAGGTTGGCAAAGGATAGAGCAGGGTTTAGGACTCTTGTACATAGGGTTGCTATGAGTCACAAGTGACTTGACAGCACATAACAACAACAGGGCCTCCACAAGGAAAAGGCTGGTAACACAATTATAAAATGGCCAAGAGACGTGGAAAGAATTTTCACAGAGTAAGATAATAGAATGACCAATAGACACAAGAAGAAATGTTCAAAGTCACTGGCAATTAAAGAGATGCAAATCAAAATTACAATGAGATATCATCACGCCCCATTAGCAGTGGCAAAGTTTAACAGGGCAGCAAGTAATAAATGTTGGAGAGGATGTGGAGAGATAGGAACTCTCAGGCAATATTGGTGAGATTGTAAAATGGTACTACCACAATGGAAGGCAGTTGGATGTTTGCTCAGAAAGCTGAACATAGAAATTCCGTATGGCCTAGCTATTCCACTTCTTGGAATACACCCTTAGAAAATAAGAACTCATGCAAAAACAGAGACTTGTACATCAGTATTCATAACAGTGTTATTCACCATTGCAAAAACATAGAAATAGCCCAAATGCCTAACTACAACAGAATAGATTGAAAAACTGTGGTTCATTCACATGATGGAATATTATGCAGTATGCAGAAGCAGTAATTTTGTAAATCACTTCATAACTTGGGAGGGACTGGAAAGTATTATGCTAAGTGACTAAATTTGTCCCCTAAGAACAAATAGTATATACGACCACTATTTTAGAATGTGTATGAAAGATCAAAGATGTGGAGGATGGGAGCAGAGGGCTTGAGTATGGGTAAGGAGAAAAACATTAGTCACACAATGTGATGAGTAGAGAGAGGGGTGGGTAAAGAAAATGGGAAAGATCCTGTGTGAAAAACAATATATACAAATTAAGTAAGGAAATTAATGTAAAATAAAAATTTTATTTATAAATAAAGTTTGGAAAAGCAACTCAGAAAACAGGCCAAGTTATCTGCTGCCCCAGAACCAGCCATTGAAAACCTATGGTGTAAAACTTTACGCTAAAAACAAATGGATTCAGCAGGAGTCAAATTTGCAGCTTATTTGATTTAACCCTTTGATTATCAAATGATTTTTACAAAATATCTTTTAATAGCATAATTTTTTGTTGGTTAATGAGGTGGATGTGAAAACACGAATGTTTACATTTTTTTAGGTATGGAGTTTTATTAAAGATTGTCTGGGACACATATGTCCTACTGGATTTTAGTGGTAGTATATATGTAGGGTGAGACATGAAAAATAATCACTTGAATAATATTTAATTCTGAACACTGCATCTTCTCAATAGCACACATAAGTCCCTTTATCATTAAGTTGGTTGTCATTCATGTAATCTCCATTAAACTTCCAAGACTGTAAATCTTTATAGGAGGAGACTCTCAATCTTTCTCCTGTGAGCTACTGATGGATTAAAATTGCCAATATTTCTGTTAGTAGCCCTGAAAGTCACACACTACAGTACCATAGCTCCTTAAAACATGGTAAACAGAAAAAGATATTTAAAAGTTTTATCTCACAGTATTGAAGACCAAAGAGTCAAGTTTTACAGAATCGCTACTTCAGGATATATCACCATATATAGGGACCTCGCAATGCTCTGGATTTTTTTTCTTTTTTCTTCTGTACTGGTTTAGTTACAAAGTTAGTATAGATCATTTTTCACACCGAATCATTCCCTCCTTCTTTATGCACACCTCCCTCCAACCATAAAATTGTGTGAACCTATGATTAATACCCTTTCTCCACATATCCTCAGCTCTCTGCTCCTCTGCCTTAGATCTTCGTACTCATTCTAAAATAATGGCCATATAAATTATTTGTTCTTATGAGACTAAGTTCATTTAGCATAATGCTCTCCAGTCCCTCCCAAGTTAGGTAATAATTTACAAAATCATCGCTCCTGCATTCTGCATAGTATTCCATTGTGTGAATTTACCATAATTTCTCAATCCATTCTATTGTGGTTGGACATTTAAGCTGTTTCCATGTTCTTGCAATGGTGAATAATGTAGTTATGAACATTGCTATTCAAGTCTCTGTGCCTCAGTTTTCTTTTTCTCAGGATGTACTCCAAGCAGTGGCATTTCTATGTTCGGCTTTTTAGAAAACAACAAACAGCCTTCTTCCATAGTGGTGGTAACATTTTTATGATCCCACCAGCAATGTATAAGAGTTGCTATCTGGCCACATCCTCTCTAACATTTATTACTTGCTGCCATGCTAAACTTTGCCACTGCTATGGGAGTAAGATGGTGGTATTTCACTATGGTTTTGATTTGCATCTCTCTTATTACCAGTAATTTTGAGTACTGGAAGTTCTTGCTAGGGCAATACAAGCGAAGGAAATAAAAAGCATCCAGACTGGCAAAGAGATTGTTAAACTGCTGCTATATACAGATGATATGATAATGTACAAAAAATCCCCAGCTGCTCAACAACAACAACAAAAAAAATTGGTATTAAACCAATTTAGCAGAGTAGCAGTATAAATTGAGATACTTGTGAGTGAACCTAACTAGAGACACAAAAGACCTATACAAAGAAAACTACAGAACATTTTGCAAGACAAAATAAAAGATCTAAATAAATGGAAAATATTTCCTGTTCATGGATAGAAGACTCAATATTGTGAAAATAATAATCCTACCAAAAGCAATCTACATGTTCAGCACAATCCCAATATAGAAATCAAGTTCATTTCTCAAGGAGATGGAAAGGAGAATTGTTAAATTTATTTGGAGAGGAAAGAAACCCTAAATAAGCAAGCACTTCTGCAAAACAAAAATGAAGTGTAAGGCATAGCACTCCCTGACCTCAAAACCTGCTACACAGCAGTAGTAACCCAAGCTCCGGATAAGTTTTATGGACTGCATTGGCTAGTAAGTAAGACGAAAACAATAAATCGTTAGAATTTTGCAGGAATAACAAGACTAAGAAGAGGGAGAAGATAATAACAAGATAATTTTTAAATTATATTTCTTATAAATGGGACTTTCTAAAATTTAAATATTTGTGTGCATCAAGAACATTTTTCCAACAGAGTGAAAAGAAAATCTACTGACTGGGGAAAAAAAGATTTGACAATACCATTTCAAACAAAGCTAGCTGTCATATAAAAAGTTTACAGAATCCTACTGCTGACACAGAAGAATTTCATGAAATAACATATGAGCAAGAGCCTATGGTGATGAAAGAGGAAGTTCAAATTGCTCTGACGGAACTGGCAAAAAACAAGGCTCCAGGAGTTGACGGCATACCAACTGATACATTTCAACAAACAGACGCTGCCCTGGATGTGCTCACTAAGTTGTGCCAAGTAATCTGGAAGAGTGCCAACTGGCCAACTGACTGGAGAAGATTGATATTTGTTCCCATTCCAAAGAAAAGTGACCCAACAGAGTGTGGAAATTATCGAACAATATCGTTAATATCACATGGAAACAAGATTCTGCTGAAAATTATCCAAAACTGTTTGGAACAATATGTCAACAGAGAACTGCCAGATATGCAGGCTGGATTTAGAAGAGGTCATGATACTAGGGATATTATAGCTAATGTTAGATGGATCTTGGCAGAAAGCAGAGAATACCAGAAGAATGTCTATCTGTGTTTCATTGACTATGCAAAGGCTTTTGATTGTGTGGATCACAAAAAGCTGTGGCTGACTCTGAGAAGAATGGGAGGCCCAGAACATTTGATTGTGCTAATGCGAAACTTATACTTGGACCAAGAGGCAGTTGTCAGAACAGAGCAAGGAGACACTACATGGTTCAAAATCAAGAAGGGAGTCCATCAGGGATGTATTTTATCTCCATTCCTATTTAATCTGTATGCAGAACAGATTATCGGAGACGCTTGGCTGTATGAGGAGGAATGTGGCATCAGGATTGGTGGAAGAGTCATCAACAACCTGTGTTATGCGGATGACACAACCCTGTTTGCTGAAACTGAGGAGGACCTGAAGCACTTGCTGCAGAAGGTCAAGGACTGCAGCCTCCAATATGGATTGAGGCTCAACATCAGGAAAACAAAGATTCTCACCACTGGACCAATTGGCAGTATCCGTATGGATGGTGAAGAGATTGAGATAGTTAACAGTTTTATCTTACTTGGTTCCACAGTCAACACTCTTGGTAGCAGCAGCCAGGAAATTAGGAGAGGAATTGCATTGGGAAAGTCAGCTGTGAGGGAGCTCTCAAGAGTAATGAAGATCAATGACATCAGACTGAAGACTAAGGTGCACTTGATCCAGGCTATAGTCTTCGTAATTACGTGCTATGTATTGGACAGTTGGACAGTTAATGGAGATGATAGAAGAAGAATTTGTTTTTGAGCTATGGTGTTGGAGAAGAGTATTGAATATACCATGGACTGCTAAGAGAACAGATTTTTCTTGGATACGGTGAAGCCAGAATGCTCCTTGGAGTCAAGGAATCTGAAGCTTCGTCTGACATACTTTGGGCATGTTGCAAGGAGGGACTGGTCCTTGGAGAGGTACATCATGTTTGTGAGAGTGGAGGGACAGCACAGGAGAGGAAGACCCTTGATGAGATGGATCAGTTATGTGATAACAGTGGTGGGAATGAGTGGGACGGCGAGGTTGGCACAAGATAGAATGGCCTTTAGGGCTCTTGTACATAGGGTTACTATGAGTCGCAAGCGACTCGATGGCACATAACAACAACAACAGCGGGACAGTCACAAGGAAAAGACTGATAACACAATTGTAAAATTGGCAAAAGACATGGATAGAATTTTCACAGAGAAAGAAATTCAGATGACCAGCAGACACATGAAGAAATGCTCAAAATCACTGGCAATAAAAGATAGGCAAATCAAAACCACTCTGAGGAAATGGGAAAGATCTGCTGTGAAAAACAGTGTATGTGAACTTTATAAATAAATCAGTTTAAATAAAATAATGAAAGAATTGTAAAAGTCAATAAATAACAAACTTGCATAATAAAAAAACAAAACCCAAAGCCACAATGATATACCATCTCACTCCAGTGATAGTGGCATAGCTTAAGAGGGCAGCAAGTAATAAATGTTAGAGAGGATGTGGTGAGAAAGAAACTCTTATACACTGTTGGTGGACATTTCCTCAGAAAGCTGAACATAGAAATTTCATACGACCCGGCTATTTCATTGATTGGAATATACCCTGAGAAAAAGAGAACTGAAGTGCAAATGGAGACTTGCACACCAATGTTCATAACAATGTTATTCACCATAGCAAGAACATGGAATCAGCCCAAATATCTAAACACAATCAAATGGATTGAGAAATTATGGTACATTTATATGATTGAAGACTATGCAGCATACAGGGGGAGATATATATATCCCCCTAACTTGGGAGCGACTTGGAGAACACTGTGGTAAGTGAACTAACTCAGTTCCATCAGGACCAATATGGAATAAGGTCATTATTATACAACATGTAAAAGGAGCCAAGGAGGATGGGAGGAGGAACAGAGAGGTGATGATTGAAGGGGTGTATAATCAAAGGGTCACACAATTTGATGTGTGGAGGGGTGGTGGGTAAAGGAAAGGGGAAAGATTCAGTGTGAAAAATAATGTATATGAATTTTGCAATAAACCAGTATAAAATAAAACATTTATCTTAAATTTAAAAAAAAACTAATAAAGAATACTGTTCTCTAGAAACATAAAAAAATATGATCTGAAATATGACTATGTTGAGGGTTTTGAAAATGCCTTAGGACATGTTTTATGGTGAAAATGACACATTCAGGAGCAATAAATAGTATGTTTGCACAAGGAATAGTATACAACAATGAAAATGATACGTTACAACTAACTTTCAGAAAAATAAAGTTGATTAAAATATGACATGAAAGAGTATGGTTGTGGGATTCAGATATTTAAGGGGAAAACACAAGTACTCTTGAGTTTTAGAGAAAAAAATAGCAACTTTTAAGGAAGTAAGTGACTAGATGGCACTCACTGGGGTTTCCAGAGAACTGACTGTGTACTTTTTCTTGGTGACACACTTGGTGTGGGAGATCTTAGTTTAAAGAGAGAGTATTACTATGCAGATTTTTAAAAAATTGTTCAACTCCTCAATCTGAGTGCAAGTAGAAGTAATGAAAGTCAGATTTCCTGGTTTTCAGGAAAATCAAGAATTGTGATTCAACAAATTACACTATTGTATTCCTTGTCAAAACTGGCATTTTCTTGTCCCTGATCCCCACACCCTCAGCTAAAGCCTTTGAATGTTAGATCTAAACTCACAGTCTTAGAAACAGTTGCCACTAGTAATGCTGAAAAGCAAACAAATGAATCATTGTCTCCTCAGTTTCAAGGAAACAGACCAAAAAAAAAAAAATGCTACACAAACAAGAATAGGAGAACTATCTCTGTGCCATTGCAGAAAGGAATAAATAGAGCTCAGTTATTGTCAAATCTGAGACACAAATCCATCATTCCTCCCCATCATTCTGACAGACTTGCGGTAGAATTGCTAGAATTAGAGAGCGAGAGAAGAGGAAGATTCCCAAAGGAGATGGATAGACAGTGACTTCAACAATGGGTTCTAGTGTGTCAGAAATAATGAGAATGGGACAGGATGGGGCAGGGTTGAGGTCAAATGTTTTTAGGGTTGTTATGAGTACTTCAATTCCATGGTACCTAGCAATAGCAACAACATATACACAATGGTAACGCATCCTCCTCTCTCTAACCAGCATCTAATGCTGGTCATCCAAAAGGGATGTCATATAAAATGTTTGCAGCTGTTAGTATTTTTCATCTTTTTTTATTAATTTTAATAGACATTTACAGACGTTATGGATTTCCATTCATTCATTGCCGCACTTTTCTCCCTGTCTACCCCTCCCCACCAGTTTGCTCCCCTCTCCGAAAAGAAAAAGGAAAAAAAAAATTCCTTCATTAGTATACAATTCCCCCATCCCTTCCCCACCACCCGCAGCTGTTAGTATTTTTAAAACTCTGGATTTGATAGTAATTTCTATAATTCTATACAGCCTTTGCCAATAGCTTTCATTTAAAAATAGTTGACTATTTTGAGGGAGAAAACCAAAACCAAAATATTTTTCCCTTTGGATTTCTAAAAAATATGTCTTTATCAGGAATTTTCATAAAATTAATTGTTAAAGGTCACCAACTTTTTTGTTTTTTTAAATTGATATTTTAATGAAAGTTTATAGAGAACTTGGATTTCCATTTATTCATTGTTGCACATTTTCCTTCCTGCCCATGCATCCCCCCAGTTTACTTTTCTCTTTGAAAAGAAAAAAAAAGTAATTTCACTGTTATGTTATCCCCCTCCCAGTCCACTTTACTATGCAACTCTTATTCTGGACTCTTGTAATGTAAATAATTCCTAATAATATATTCCTTTTAAGCAGTTCTCTCTGTTTTAATGCAATGTACATTATTTATCCCCTCTTTTCTTAGTTTCTCTCAAACTCTGATGTTAGTCCTATTTTAAAACAGTGGCATTATGCAGTATTTATCTTTTTGTGACTGAGATATTTCACTCAGTGTAATGTCTTCCACTTTGTATATTTCATGAGTTTCTTGTTTTTCAATGCCGCATAGTACTCCTTTGTGTGAATATACCACAGCTTCCCTGTCCATTCATTTGTTCATGGGTACTTGGGTTGTTTCCATCTCTTTGTCATTGTGAACAAAGCTGCAATAAACATCGGTGTGCATATATCTGCTTGCGTGGCAGTTCTGGTCTCTTTAGGGTATATTCTTAGTAGTGAAATTGCTGGGTCAAGTGGTATTTCTATTTGCAACTTTTTGAGAAAGTGCCATGCAGCCTTCTATAGTGGCTGCACCATTTTAAACTCTCACCAACAGTGAATAAGGGTTCCATTCTCTCCACAACTTTGCCAGTATTTTATGTTTGCTGCTCTGTTGAATTTTGCTACTTTGACTGGGGTGAGGTGATATCTCATAGTTGTTTTAATTTGCATCTCTCTTAGAGCTAGGGATTTTGAGCAATTCTTCAGGTGGTTGTTTGCCATTTGAATGTCTTCTTTGGTGATGTGTCTGTTGTTATCCTGTGCCCATTTTACAACTGAGTTGTTTACATTTATCTTGTTATAGTGCTTGAATATTCTATAAATTCTAGAGATAAGTCCCTTATCAGACATATCATTACCATGTTTCAAAGGTTACTAACTTCTTAAAAAGGAACAAGGATTGAAAAAATAAAGATACTGTTAGAATTACAATAAGAAGGGAAAAAAAGTAGCAAGATGAGGCAGAAGACTGTTACCCAGCTTCATAGCATTTACTTTATCCATGTTATTTCAATAACATGAGGGTTGCTTCTGTATCAACAGTGGATTATAATGAGTTCCACTTCTCTTCAGAAATAATTTAATCTAGCAATGTATTCATTCTCTTAATACCCTTATAATAAAAAAGATACTATGGCCTTAGACATTATTCAAAACTAGAACACAGTTTATCTCTCAACTTCCCACTCAACTCCCACACCTAGTGGCTCAGCTTTCTCCTAAAAAAATACAAAGATCTAGAAAATGAACAATGACAAGAGGAAAATAATCAGTCACATCTCAGAATAGTCTATGAGAGAGGGATAAAAATAAAAGTTAAAATATTTTCCTAAAGATAAAAATCACAAGGCAGGGAGGGGTTGGAGAGCAGGGTTAGTGGAAATGAGAATTATAGGAAGAAAATGAGAAGTGTGTGATTACATTCTATTTTTTCTTTTAAATTTTAATAAAAGTTTATAAAGAACTTGGATTTTCATTCATTCATTTTTGCACATTTTCCTACCTGTGCCCCCTCCCTCTCAGTTCATATTTTTTCCTCTGGAAAAAAAAGTTATTTCATCGTTATATAAACAATGTACCTATATGACATTGAAACAGACTAGTGAAAGAATTGTACAAAAGGAATATATGATTAGATATTATTGACATGACAAAAGTCCATAATAAGAATTGCATAGTAAAGTGATTACATTCTTGTAATGTTCTTTGTTAGAACAGATTTTAGAAGGCCTGTTATTTTGAAAGTAGTAGAATATAATTAATATTATCAAACAAAAAATGTATGAGTAGCCAAATGGAAAATCAATTTGCTTCATAAACCTTAACCCAAATTAAACTTTTTAACAAGAAAAATGATAAAACTAGAATGAAAATGAAAATCATA
>NW_006400224.1:251517-253671 GCF_000299155.1 Elephantulus edwardii | reverse complement strand
AAACTGTTTTACAGATACGACCAATTTGAGCTTTCTCATCTTTGCTCCCTGATCTGTGCTTATGCCACATGCTCAGGGAATAGTTTACAGTACCTTCTCTATGATAGGTGGTTGGGGCACAGATGGTAGTAAGTTAGCTTGTCCTAACTACTCCAAACTCCCTTCCAGGAAATCATTTCTGACTGATTTACCCAATAAGACAAAATGGAACTTCCCACCACATTTCCAAAGCTCTGTATATTTATGGAAGCAATATGTTTTATCTTTAACTCGTAGATTCGTAGCAAGTGATCAAAAAGACTGTTGCCTGAATCAGACATATCTTAGTCCTCAACTGACATCATTACTCCTCAGTAATTTGGAGAGGTTCCTAAAGGCAAATTTTTCACAGTGCAATGCACCTCCTGATTTTCCGATTGCTGCTACCAAGAGTGTTAATTGTGGTTCCAAGTAAGATGAAACTGTTGACAATCTCAAACTCCTCTCCATCTACCATGATGTTGCCTATTGGTCCACAGGTAAGAATTTTTGTTTTCTTAACATTGAAATCCAATCCATACCAAAGACTACATTCCTTAACTTCCTACAGCAAGTGCTTCAAGTCCTCCTCACTTTCAGTGAGCAAGGTTGTGTCAACTGCATAAGGTAGGTTATTGATGAGTCTTCCTCCAATCTTGATACCACACTCCGCTTCAAAGAATCCAGCTTCTCAAATAATTTTCTCAGAATACAGATTAAATAGGTATAGAGAGAAAGCACAATGCTGACAAACTCCTGTCTGAATTTTATGCCATGCAGTGTTCCTCTGCTCTGTTTTCACAAAAGCCTCTTTGTCCAGGTATAGGTTTTGCAACTAAGTGTTCTGGGAGTCCCATTCTTCTAATGTCAGCCACAACTTGTTATGATCCAAACAGTCAAATGCTGTTACATAGTCGATAAAGCACAGATAGACATTCTTCAGGTATTCTTTGCTTTCAGCCAGGAACCATCTGACATCACCAATCATATTCCTGGTGCCACAGCGTCTTCTAAATCTTACTTGAATTTCTGGAAGTTTCCTACCTATGTACTGTTCTGGCTATTTTGAATGATCTTCATCAGTATTTTGTTTACATGTGATATTAATGATATTGTTAAATACTTTCCACATTCAATTGGATTGCCTTTCTTGGAAATGGGAACAAATATGGACCACTTCCAACTAATTGGCCACACAGTTGTCCTCCAAATTTCCTGGCATGGACAGGTAAGTTCATTCTAAGCTGCCTCTGTTAGTCAAAACAAGTCAATTGGTATCTCATCAGTTCCTGGGGCCTATTTTTTTGTCAATGGCTTCCATGCAGCTTCTACTTTCTTCTTCATTACCATTGGTTCCTATTAATATGGTACTTCCTGATATTTTTCAGGGTCAATCAGTTCTTTCTGGCACAGTTTTTCTGTGTGTTCCTTCAATCTTCTTTTGATGCTTTCTGGGTTATTCAATATATTTCCTATAGCATCTTTTGATATAGCCACACTAACACACTAAGCAGTGAGGCAAGGGAAGTTTCTGGGGTCCTTTTTGTGATGTGTTACTGTTCTTTATTTCTCCCCTCAAAATTGGGTGGCCCTTGAGCCCTAAGGACTAAGGGTAAGGACAGAGTCCTGCTCTAGGGTGTGGATTTAAAATTCTGTAGGGCCTAAGGGCCGAAGATCTAAGGACCAAATTTATTAATGTTAGAAGAATATTCATTTAAAAAAACACAGCAATCATTTGTCTATTTGCTGTAATGAACAACATGGAGTTACTGTGATAATGAACACTAGACCATAGTCATGTAAAATACCGTAATGGTTACCCATGAAATACAGTGTTTGGATGAACTTCCAGATTGATTAATGTTGGGAAGCAGGAGTGACATCCACTTCCTAAAGTAGGTGACTCTGGAAACTCTACAAACTCTTATAAATGTACAGAAAGGATGTTAATCATAGAACAAAGTTCAGGTCTTTTTGTGCAAAGCTTACTCTGAGTAATATTTGACTCAACAACACTTAACCACTTCTTTTTTTCTCAATTTAGGTTGTTTATTTTTCATTTCAATGAACATCTACAGAGATTTTGGAATTCCATTCATTCATTGTTGCACCCTTCTCCCCGCACAAATCCCTCCC
>NW_006400224.1:249858-250817 GCF_000299155.1 Elephantulus edwardii | reverse complement strand
GAACATTTCTTCAGGTGCTTGTTGGCCATCTAGGAATAAAACCAAGGACTGTAAACTTCATTCAAGAAAAGCTTGGAAAAACTTTAGTAGTCCTAATCCACAACATAAAGAGTCTTCCCAGTATTCTGAAAAATTTACAACCAGGAGAAGATAAAATAGATGAAAGGGACTTTCTAAGAATCAAATCCCTATGCGCATCCAGAAACTTCTCTAACAGGGTAAAAAGGGAAGCCTCAGGCTGAGAAAAAGTTTTTGGTAATGACATGTCAGACAGGGGACTTATATCTAGAATTTACAAAATACTCGAACACCACAACAAGATAAAGGAGAATAATCCAATTGAAAAATGGGCACAGGATATGAACAGACACTTCACGAAGGAAGACATTCTGATGGCCAACTTAACCACTTCTGAAGGAGACTATATGCTGCTATATCTGGAGGAACATTCTTCCACTTTGCACATCATTCTTTGTCAGTGTTCTATATGACGTAACCTGGCTTTGCTATGATGCTGAACCTTGTGCCATGAGGATATCAAATACCAGAATTGTTTCCTATAGTGGGCAGTGTTTCGTGGAGCTCCCAGTTGTAAAATAGGTTAGGAAGCAGGAGTGGCACCTACTTCCTAAAGCACAGGCCTCTGGAAACTCAATGAACATGGAGAAACAATGATAGCTATGGAGAGGTCTTTTGTTCATAGCCATTATGAGTAGACCTCAATTCGATGGCAATCAACAACAACAACAAGCTAAATTTATTTATTGTTGTTCTCTAAGGTTGAGAAGTACAGATAGAATTCTTCCCTTTTTATACTCCAATTCTAGTACTCTGCACATTCCATTATAATATTTTGTTTTGTTCTCCAGACCTGTCCTTTGAAATCTTCTGTTCAGCTCTTTTACTTAGGCATTCGACTTTTATTTTGGCTTCTTAATGCTCCAGTTCAGTAGAATCTT
>NW_006400224.1:241952-247748 GCF_000299155.1 Elephantulus edwardii | reverse complement strand
TGGATTGATTCAGTGACTGGGGTAATCGGGATGGGTGTGTCAGAGACAATGAGATTGTCACAAGATAGAGCAGGGGTTAGGGCTGTTGTACATAGGGTCGCTATGAGTTGCAAACGACTCCAAGGCACATAACAACAACAACAACGCTCCAGTACAATTTTTAGAATCTCTTCTGACATCCATTTCTATGTTTTCTTTTTCCTTTGTTTTTGTAATAACCTTTTACTTTCTTCATGCATGATATCCTGGATATCTTACCAAATCTTGTCTTCGATCATTGATGTCCGATGCCTCAAGCCTATTTCTAAATTGATCTTTAAATTCAGATGGAATTGATTCAATATTATATCTTGATTCCTATGGACTTATTTTCACTTTCTTTGGCCTCAATTTCAATTTGCATAAGAATAATTAAGAGTCTCCAGTTTGGAGTTGTTGAATTCTGGATGGTAGTTTGTTTCGACTTAATTGCATGTCAGGTTTAAATTGTTTGGGCATCATTTCCTTAACAATCAAGTGTAAGCAGATTGGCCTTTTTTTTTTTTTTTAGTTAGCAATCAGCTGTGGTCATTAGGCCTTTTCTTTAAAGCAATAAGGACCTTTGAATTTAAAATTTGATTGGGTCCTCAGGCTGTGGCCCTCAGGCCTGGTGATACTTGTGTTAGCGGAGAATATTTCTCTAAGTGGCACAGCACTTATCTGTCAATATACTGAACTACAATAATGTGGGTCTGCTCTGATATTGAAAGATGCGACACTGGTTTGTCAAATGTCATTAGAGTTACCCATGATGGACAGGTTTTGGTGGAGATTCCTGATTAAGACAGACTAAGAAAAAGGATGGATCATCTACTTCTTAAATGACAGTACTTAAAAATCTTATGAACACTAAAGGAATGAGGATAGTTATGGTAGTGTAGTAGTGGAGCCTAGATTGGAAGTCAGTTTCAATTGGGAAAAACAATAATATACTTAGTTTAATAGCTGAAACATGAAAAATATATAACTTGAATGTTAGAAAACTAGAAGTTGTTAAAAATGGAATGGAACATATGAACACCAACATACTAGGCATTAGTGAGATGAGATGGACAAGCTTTTTTCATTTTGAATCAAGTAATTATATGATATGATGTGCTGAGAATTAAAAACAGAAGAAGGATTTTGCAATCATAGTAAAAAAGTCAATTTCAAGTTTTATCCTGAAATACAATGTTATGAGTGATAGGATAATAGCCATACTCATACAGGGAAGACCCATCACCACAACTATTATTCAAGTATATGCTCTTACATCTGGAGCCAATGAGGAAGAAATTGAGAATTTTTAACAAATTTTACAGTCTGAAATTGAAAGAACATGTAATCAGGGTGCACTAATGATTTGGTGCCTGGGATGCAAAAGTAGGAAACAATGAAAAAGGAACAATAGTTGGAAAATATGGGCTTGATTATAGAAATGAGGATGGAAATAGAATAATTGAATTTTGTATTTAGAATGATTTATTCATTGAACACACTTTTTCTAAAAGACACAAAGGGTGACATTACATGTGGATTTCACTCAATGTGATACATTATGCTGGGAATGAAAAACAGAAGAATGGTGTCACATTCATAGTCACAAAGTCAATTACAAGTTCTAACTTGAAATACAATATTGTAAGTGATAGGATAATATCCATACACATACAAGGAAGACCTGTTAAAATGACTGTTAATAAAATATAAACTCCTACATCTAGAGCCAAAAAGGAAGAAATTGGGTGTTTTTACTAAATCTCACAGTTCAAAATTGACTGAACATGCAATCAAGATGTGTTAATGATAATTGGTTACTGAAATGCAAAAATGGGAAATGAAGAAGGAATAGTAGTTGGAAAATGTGAGCTTGGTCATAGAAATGAGGTTGGAAATAGAATGATTGAATTTTGTATTTACTTATGTATTCATTTTTTTATTCCTTATAATTTTTTTAAAGACACACATGAATCTCAAGAGATGGGCTGCATAGGAATAAGATTGACTATATTTGTGGAAGAAATCTTTGGAGATGTTCAGTATTGGCAAGTAAACCTAGGCCGAGGCAGACTGTAGGTCAGACCATCAATTATTCATAGGCAAGTTCAAATCAAAGAATACAACCTTCAGTGTGGATTGCATACCAACCTCAAGAAAACAAAAATTCATACCACTAGACTGATAAATAACATCATGATAGATGGAGAAAAGATTGAAACTAACAACACAATCAATACCGTTGTTACCAGCAGTCAGGAAATTAGGAGATATATTGCACTGTTAAACTATGCAGTTATGGACTTCTCTAAATTATTGCAAATTGATGACGTTAGTTTGAGGACTAAGGTTCATCTGATTCAGGCCATGGAATTTCTAAACACTTGCTATGTATCTAAGATCCTGAGAATGATTAAACATAAGAGAGGTAGAATTCATGCCTTTGAGCTGTGGTTTAGAGAAGACTATCCCATGGACTGGCAAAAGAATAAACAAATATGTAGTTTTTAAAAGTGCAGACAGATCATAAAGCTTCATTTCAACAAAAAGAGACCTGGAGAAGTGGAAGAATATCCCTTGCTCATGGATAGGAAGACTCGATATTGTGAAAATGACAATACTACCAAAGGTAATTTACACATTAAATGCAATCCCAATATAAATACCAATTCCATTCTTCAACAAGATAGAAAAGGTAACTTCCAATTTCATTTGGAATGGAAAGAGAACCTGAATTAGCAAGGCACTCCTTAAAAAAATAGAAAAAAGGTAGGAGGCACCTCACTCCCTGATTTCAAACCCTACTACACTGTGGTGATGGTCAAAACAGCATGGTACTGGTATAATGACAGACACGTAGACCATTGGAATAGAACTGAAAATCCAGAAATCAGCCCATCTATCTATGGTCAACTGATTTTTGACAAAGAGATGAAATCAGTTAAATGGGGAAACAATCTTTTCAACAAATGGTGCTGGCAAAATTGGAAAACTACCTGTAGAAAAACTCAAGCAAGATCAACGCCTCACTCCATACACAAAAACCAACTCATAATGGATCATAGACCTAGGACTAAAACCAAGGACTATAAACTTCATTAAAGAAAAGCTTGGAAGAACTCTGAAAGTCTTAATCTGCAACACAAAAAGTCTTCCAAGCATCCTGAAAAATCTGCAACCAAGAGAGGATAAAATACATGAATGGACCTTCTAAGAATCAAATCCCTATGCGCATCTAAAAACTTCTCCAACAGAGTAAAAAGAAAAGCCGCAAACTGGGGAAAAATATTTGGTAATAACATATCAGATAAGGGATTTATATCTAGAATTTATAAAATAATCGAGCACAACAAGAGAAAGGTAAATAACCCAATTGAAAATGGACACAAGATATGAACAGACACTTCACCAAAGACATTCAGATGGCCAACAAATACATGAAGAATTGCTCAAAATCCCTAGCTCTTAGAGAGATGCAAATCAAAACAACTATGAGATATCATCTCATTCCAATAAAAATAGTAAAATTTAAGAGCAGCAAACAACAAATGCTGACGAGGTTGTGGAGAAACTGGAACCCTTATTCACTGTTGGTGGGAGTCCAAAATGGTGCAACCACTGTGGAAGGCGGTATGGTACTTTCTCAAAAAGTTGCAAATAGAAATATCATTTGACCCAGCAATTCCTGTACTGGAAGTATATTCTAAAGAAACAATAACTGCCACTGAGGCAGACATATGCACACCCATCTTTATTGCGGCTTTGTTCACAATAGCAAAGAGTCGGAAACAACCTAAGTGCTCATCAACAAATGAATGGATAGAGAAGCTGTGGTATATTCACACAATGGAATACTATGCTGCATTGAAAAACAAGGAACTGATGCAATATTATTTAAAATGAGTGACCCTGGAGGACATTATGCTGAGTGACATATCTCATTCACAAAAGGACAAATACTGCATAGTGCCACTGTTGTAGAACAAGACTGACATCAGGGTTGGGATGAGACTGAGAAAAATTGGATAAATTATGTATACTGCATTGAAACAGATGAGGGAGAGAACAGTTTAAAAGCAATGTATGATTGATTGGGTATTATGATTATGACAAGAGTCCAGAATGAAGGTTGCATAGTGGAGTATACCTGGGGGTGGTGGGGACTGTATACCAATGAAGGAATTTTTCTTTTACTTTTCAAGGAGAGGGGTGAACTGGGGGTGGGCAGGGAGAAAAGTACAACAATGAATGAAAATCCAGAATCTCTGTATATGTTCACTAAAATAAAAAAAAATAAACAAATCACAATAAAATATTTTTAAAAATAAAGCTTCATTTCACATACTTCAAGCATGTTACTAGGAGAAGTACATCATGCTTGGAAAGGCAGCAGAGGAAGACCTTCAACTAGATTAATTGGCACAGTGGCTTTAGTGTGTCAGGAAATGTGAGAATGACACAGATTAGGACAGGTTTCAAATATGTTGTTCATAGAGTCACTATGAATTATATTAACAAAAATAATACAGTTGAATGTCTTTTCACACTTATTATCACACAGGTAAGTATCTTTCTGGTATTCACTACTTTTAGCCAAAATTTGTCCTTTTGATGTCAGCAATTCATCCTATGTTCTCTTAAAAGGATTTTTGGCAGTTCTCCTGTTTTAAATTTAGGTTTGAATGTTTGGAAGCTCTAATTTGATGCATGGGTTCAGCTGTGTTTAAATAAAACTCAGAAAAAATTTTACTGTTTCTAAGGATGGGCATAATATTGAATTGATTCAGGAAGCATTAAAAGAAGATGGAAGGAGTATACAGAGTCATTGTGTTAAAAAAAATGGCTAACACCAAGAAATTTCAAGAAACAACATATGATAAAGAGGGAATGATGATGAAGGAGGAAGGCTACTCTGAAGGACTTGAAAAAAATATAGCTTCAGGAATTGATGGAATATCAGTTGACATATTTCAACAAACTTGTTGCCCTGCGTGTGCTCACCAAGTTGTGCCAAGAAACCTGGAGGACACCAACTGACTGGAAGAGATCCATACTTATTCCCATTCCAAAAAAAGGTGACTTGACAGGGTATGGAAATTATTGAAAAATAT
Organism: Elephantulus edwardii; assembly: GCF_000299155.1. Lineage (NCBI taxonomy): Eukaryota > Metazoa > Chordata > Mammalia > Macroscelidea > Macroscelididae > Elephantulus > Elephantulus edwardii. Next base: position 242,619 of record NW_006400224.1, on the reverse strand, counting down.
CACTAATATCACATACTAGCAAAATCCTGTTGGAGATTATCCAGAAAACTACCAGAAATACAAGCTGGGTTTAGAGGAGGTCGTGGAACTAGAGACATTACTGCCCGTGTCAGATGCTTCTTGGCAGAAAACAAAGAGTTCCAGAAGATTGTCTGTGTTTCATTGATTACAGAAAGGCTGTGTGTATCATAACAAATTGCAGCTAACCTTGAGGAAAATGGGAATCCCAGAACACCTGATTGTGCTTATGCACACCTATACTTGGACCAGGAAGCAGTCCTCAGAATAGAGCAGGAAAACACTGCATGGTTCAAAATCAGAAAAGGAGTGTGCCAGGGATACATCCTATCTCCATACCTTTTCAATCTGTGTGCAGAAAAAATCATTCCAGAATTATGAGGAGGAATGTGGCATCAAGTTTGGAGGAAGACTCATTAACAGCATACAATATGCAGATGATACAACCTTGCTTGCTGAAACTGAAGAGGACACGAAGCACTTGCTACAGAAGATCAAGGGCTGGTGAACTCTGGGGGCCTAGTGGCAAGAAGCTGTACTGTAATCCCAGAGGTGTGTGGTTCAAAGCTACCAGATGCTTTGCTGGAGAAGAAGGAACAATCTCCTCCTGTCCCAGTCAAATCTGATTTGATGTTACACACACACACAC
>NW_006400224.1:229118-241852 GCF_000299155.1 Elephantulus edwardii | reverse complement strand
CACACACACACATAATAAAAAATAAAATTAAAAACATTTTAAAAAAAGTTCAAGGGCTGTAGTCTTCAATATGGATTGAAGCTCAAGATAAAGAAGACAAAGATTCTTACCAATAGGCAAGTTGAAGCACCATAATAGATGGAGAAGAGATTGAGTTTATTAAGAATTACAGCTTGCTTGGCTCCACAATCAAAAATCTTAACATCATCAGTCAGAAAATCCAAAGATGAATTGCATTGTCAAAAATTTCATGTCTGGGACCTCTTCAGAGTGCTGAAGAGCAACTATGTCAGTCTAGAGAATAAGGTGTGTTTGATTCAGGTCATGATCTTCTCAATTACTTGTTTGTTATACTTCAGAAAGCTGGACAATGACTAAGGATGACAGAAGAAAAATCAATGCCTTCAATTTGTGGTGATGGGGAAGAGACTTACATGTTACTATGGACTTCCAAGAAAACAGATAGATCTGCCTTGGAGAGGGTAAAACCAAATTTCTCCATGGAGGCTAGGATTTTGAAGCTCTGTCTCACATACTTTATGTAGGCAGGAGAGACCGGTCCTTAGAGGACAGACAGTGCAGGAGAGGGAAACCCCAGATGAGATGGATTGATACAGTAACTGGGGCAATGGAGGTTAGTGTGTTGGAATTAGAGACACTTGCTTGGGATAGGGAAGGATGCAGAGCTTCTCTACTTAGTGTTGCTATGAGTAACGGGTGACTCAACGGCATATAGCAATAACAAAGTCATGTTTGAAGGCTTATATGTGAAGTGTTTGAATTCTGAAAGATGGTTTCTCTTGTCTTGGTGAGGGTCAGTTGTGGACTGTTTTGTTGGGATTTTTGGATAATTTTTTGGTTTGTTTTTGGGGTTTTTTTAAATTCACTATTGAGAATGAGATGATTGGATTTGCCAGATTTAGTTAGCAATGCATTAAGGGCTGGATGCCAACTAGGACTTGGTGGGTGAGTTGCACTCAGGCTTGGTGTTAATTGCATTTGGGATGAACATTTTTCTGAGTTGTGTGCTATTGGTCTGTTAGTTTGCTGTGCTGAAGTGAGTTGGGGTTTATGTGGGTGCTGAACTGTGTGCCACTGGTGTTTCAAATGCTATAGTAGTTACCCATCATGAACAGTGCCTGGTGGAGCTCCAGATTGATTCAGGTTTGGAAGCAGGAGTGGCCTCCACTTCCTAAACCACATGCCTAGATGTGTCGTGAGCGCTTTGTCAACTCTATGAACCTCTGGAAACTCTATGAACATAGAGGAAGGACAAGGGTTGTAATACTGGTTTCAGGTCTTTTTTTCATGAGGTTGCTGCTATTAGTCGTCTCAACTCGATGACATTTAACAACAACAAATGATAAATATATTATTTTATAGTTTTCACATTCTCTTTCAGTTCTTTATTTTTTTTTTTTAAGTTGCCTTTCTTTGGAAGAGACACAAATATGGCTCTTTTCCATTAGGTTGGTCAGATATCTAAGACATTGTGTTCCTCTAAAGATCATATTTTGTCATTTTGCATCCTTTCCATTGCCTTGTTTCTATTTCTTTACTCCCTTCTATGTTGTTTGTATCTTTGCCTAGAATATTAAGTCCTTTAAGTTTGTCAGTAAAATATGGCCTACCTTTTAAACCCCAAATTCAGATGTTATCTCTACCATGAAGTCTCTATGGCAGAAAGAGAAGTAGATTGCTATCATATTTCCCTAACTGTGTGTTCAGAGATACCATGTTGGGAGCTGAAAATTTGCTATAACAAATTTACAACAGGAAAAATGACAGGGCAAATTGGAGTTTGATTTGTTTTGTTGACAAATATGTTGCTATTAAGTTCTGTCAATTTCACTACAATTCATGAAGACTCTATGAACAAGATCTGAACCTTGTCCTATCCTGCACTGTTGTTACGGTCTCTGCCTTTCAGAGAAGCCTTTTGGTGCACTCATTGTGTCAATCTATCTTGCTGAAAATACTCCCTTCTTTCCCTGAGCCTCTACTTTGTCTGGTAGCTGTCTCTTTGTTGGCAAATATAGACTTTTACAGGTTTCAAAGAAAATATTGGTATATTAGATTAAATTTAAAACTGAGCTGTGTCTAATCATTGTTAAAATACAGACATTTAAGGAACTATTCTTCCAGTATTTGAAATTATTCACCAATTTAACAAACAAAACAAAACAAAAATAAAACCCAAACCATTCACATCATTAATGAAAAAATAAAGGTATTAATTTTCAACTTTTACATTACTAGTTAACATAAATAAAAATATGAACCAATATTTATGGAAGAACTATATTAATTTACTAAAGAAGTGAGCAACTATTTTGATTATTCCAGTGATAAGACAGACGTTATTTGTTGTTTTCATGTGTCATCGAGTTGCCTGCAATTCACTGCAATCCTACGCACAATAGCTCTAAAGCCTATTCTTTCCTGAGTCAGTTTCAGTAATTCCAAAACAATTACCCCCATGATTCCAGTTACTCTCTCAATTCATCTCATATGGGGTCTTCCTTTCCTGCACTGTCCCTCTACCCTTCTAAGGATGTGTGATGCTGTTTCAAAATCATTGCCTCCAAGGATAAACATGATTTCACCATCTCCAAGACACACTTGTTTGTTCTCTTTTTTTTTTCTTATCACCATTGATAATCTTTTTTAAATTAAATTTTATTAATTTTAATGACCATTTACAGAGATTTGGGGTTTCCATTCCTTTATTGTTACACTATTTTCTCTACCCTCCCCCCCCAGTTTGTTCCTCTGTGTTTTTTTCCCCCATTGAAAGTCTGTTTTAATTGTCCCATTGCCACAGTGCTTGTCAAAGGCAGTTCTGATTAATCTCCTTTGTCAGTGTGTCCTTTGTCATTCCCTATCACTCCTCCCTGAGAGAGACTTCACCCTGATTCATAAAGAAAAGCGGACGGTGTATTCTCTTAGCTACTTCCTGCTGAAAAGTGATGGTATTCTCTCACTACTCTAAAGGGCCCCTTTGGCAATAGGAAACACATAGACTATTGTGGAGATTGATTTTGGAATTTAGATGCACTGATATCAATTGTGCTTAGACATACATATTCATATCCTTGAAGATGTATCATGGAACTGTTGCAGCCTAGAAGACACAAATTTAACTAATAAATTAAAAGTACATGAGTCAAATATTAAAAGGCAATAATATTCCAAGTAGAGGTTCTAATAGTGGCACAAATCAAGTTACAGAGGGAAGGTAGTTCTTAAAATAAAAGGCCTCCTGACTAGCACTTTGTCTATTATAGTATAAAGGTTAGGAACCACAAGATGTAGAGGTTCAACTATGCCATTTATTGTTCTTAAGTCCTGGAACAAATTCCTCTACCATTGGGTTGTTTTACAGCTCGGAAGTCCACATGCAAGGCAGAGGTGAAGTAAGGAACTGCTTCTGAGGTTTTCCGTCAATTTCAACAACTAAGAAATAGTGAGAAGAGTTGGGACTTCAGAAGGCTTTTAGGATCAAATAGTAGGCTCTTGTGTCCAGGAGCAAACAAATATACTTACCAGTCATGTTAATGCTCACCCACAACTCTTCCAGGAGGATCTGAATCGTTGAAGCATCCTCCTTTGTTTCCAACTGGGATCTGGGTCCTGTCAGTCCTGTCAGCCACGAGGACCTGATGTGGGACACCCTTGGCCAAGTGTCCTTCACATCCACACTTAAAGCAAGTGAGTGGGAGCTTCCTATCTACTACCTTGCCTATCTGTGGCTCTCATCTATGACACTGTCTACTGAAGTAGCCCAGCTTTCCACAGTGGAAGCAATTCTCACCTCCTTTATTAACTTTGGGTGGCACTGTTTATGAATATGATTTCCTTTTCCTGACACAAGCCCTAAACTGACAGCAATAGCTGCTCCAATAATTTTGGCCATTCTCTGGTCTTTTCTCTTCCCATTAGATCCCAGTTGTTAAAAGAGGGAAAAATTTAAATAAATATATAACAAATAATTTTGAACATTATAGTCTTTTAAGTTCAAGGCTGGAAATATTAACAATATCATCATTTCCAATCCAGAGATACAAGTTCCAATGCATTTCCTATTTTCCATAAATGGTTTTGGTAAGAAGAATATTTTAAATATGGATACAGTTCCACTATTCCTCCTCCATGCCACGATATCGTGTTATTAGCATGAGCAGTTATAAATCCATTGCTATCCTTACTCTAAGTTAAATTTTTTAAATTTAAATTTATTATTAATTTTAGTAAAAATTTACAGAGGCTTTGGCTTTCCATTCATTCATTGTTGCACATTTCTCCCCTCCCAAACCTCCCCCCCAGAACATTACCCTCTTGGAAAAGTAAAAGAAAAATTCTTTCATTGTTTTACAAACCCTCCCCCAGGTCCACTCCACCATGTAGCTATTGCTCTAGACTCCTGTCATGACAGAAATACCTAATCACATATCTCTTTAAAACAGTTTTCTCCCTCCTCTGTTTCAGTGCAGTATATGTTATTGAACCCATCTTACTCATTCTCTCCCTACCCCCAAGGCTAGTCCTCTTTTACAACAGTGGCACCATGCAATATTTGTCCTTTTGTGACTGAGATATTTCACTCAGCATAATGTTCTCCAGAGTCAAACATTTTGAATAATACTGCATGAGTTCCTTGTTCCTAATGAAGTATAGTATTCCATTGTGTGAATATACCACAGCTTCTCTATCCATTCGTTTGTTGATGGGCATTTAGGTTCTTTCCAACTTCTTGCTATTGTGAACAAAGCTACAATAAACATGGGTGTGCATATATCTGCTTGGATGTCAGTTATGGTCTCTTGGGGGTATATGCCCAGTAGTGGAATTGCTGGGTCAAATGGTATCTCTATTTGCAACCTTTTGAGAAAGCGCCATACCGCTTTCCACAGGGATTGCACCACTTTACACTCCCACCAACAGTGAATAAGGGTTCCAGTTTCTCCATAACCTCTCCAGCATTTGTTGCTTGCTGTTCTGTTAAATTTTGCTATTTTGACTGGGGTGAGATGATATCTCATAGTTGTTTTAATTTGCATCTCTCTTAGTTCTAGGGATTTTGAACATTTCTTCATGTGCTTGTTAGCCCTCTGAATGTCGTCTTCGGTGAAGTGCCTGTTCATATCCTGTGCCCATTTTTCTATTGGATTATTCACCTTTATCTTGTTGTGTTGTTTGTTCTCTTGATGTGTCCAATACTCTTCTCAGGCACACAACTCAAAGACATCAATTCTTCTTCTGTCATCCTTCAATTCTCTGATGCAAAGCAAGTAATTGTGAAGACAATGGCTTGAACTAGGCTCAGTTTAATCTCTAGACTGACTTCGTTGCTCCTCAGTACTCTGGAGAGGTCCATAACAAGAGATTTTCTCAGTGAAATGTGTCTTTTGATTTCCTGAATGCTGGACCAAGAGTGTTGATTGTGTAACCAAGTAAGTTGAAAGTATAAACAATCTCAATCTTTTCACCATCTATCATAGTGCTGCCAATTGGCCCAGTGGTGAGAATCTTTGTCTTCTTGATGTTAAGCTTCAGTCCATATTGAAGACTACAGTCCTTGACGTCCTGCAACAAGTGCTTCAGGTCTTCTTCAGCTTCAGCAAGCAAGGCCGTGTCACCTGAATCATGTAAGTTGTAGTTGAGTCTACCTCTAATCCTGATGCCACATTCTTCCTCTCGAATGATCTGTTCTACAGATAGATTTCAAAGATAAGAAGATAGGAAACATCCCTGATGCATTACTGTCCTGATTTTGAACCTTGCATTATTTCTTCACTCTGCTCTGAGGACTGCTTCCTGGTCCAAGTACAGATTTTGCATGAGCAAAAAACAAGTGTTTTGAAGTTCCCACTCTCCTCAAATTTAGCCACAAATTGTTGTGATCCACATAGTCAAATACCTTTTCATAGTTAATGAAACACAGATAGATATTTCTCGGGTACTCTTTGCTTTCTGCCCAGGTCCATCTGACATTGGCAATAATGTCTCTAGTGACATGATCTCTTGTAAACCCACTTGTATTTCTGGTAGTTCTCTGTCAATACACTGTTCCAGTCAATTTTGCATAATCTTTAACAGGATTTTGCTTGAGTGAGATATTAGTGATATTGTCTTATAATTCCACACCCTGCCAGTTCATTTTTTTAAGTGAGAATAAACGTGGATCTCTTCAAAGCAGTCTAAAAGTTCTCCTTCATCACCATTCCTTCTGGATCGTATGTAATTTTGTTAAAATCTTCTCTATCTGTCAATTATTTTTGGTACAGTGACTCTGTATACTTCTTCCATCTCTTTTTATTTTTTAGTATGTTCCTCCTTCCATCTTCGTTTAATGCTTCCTGGATTTTTCAATATTCTACCCATAGCATCCTCAAGTATTGCAACTAGAGGCTTGAATTTGTTTTTTAGTTCCTCAGTTTAAGACATGCCAAATGAGTTTGTACCTTTGGTTTTCTGACTCCAACTCTTTTGCATATTTCGTGATAATACTTTGCCTTATCTTCCTGACCTGCCCTTTGAAATCTTCTGTTCAGCTTCTTAACCTCCTGCATTCTTCTTTTTGCACTATTCACAGCCTCTTCTGACATCCATCTTCGTCTTTTCTTTCTCTTCTATTTTTTAATGACCTTTTTGTATTCTTCACGGATGATATTCTTGAAATTCTCCCACAGCTAATTTGGTCTTCATTTATTAGTGCTCAAGGCCTCAAATCTATTCCTGAGAAGGTTTTGAAATTCAGATGAGATAGAATCAAGGCCACATTTTTATTCCTGTGGATTTGACTTAACCTTTTAATTTAACTTTAATTTGAACTCCTATATGACGAGTTGATGGTCTCTTCCACAATTAGCACCTGGCATAGTTTTCAGGTTTGAGCTTCTTCAAGGATTTTTTCCACAGATTTAATTTATCTCATTCCTGTGCATCCTATTAATTGGAATCCACGGATATAGCCTGTATTTAAATTTTTTAGAAAATATTTTAGGGAGGTCTGGTGGCCTAATGGCAAGAAGCTCACTGCAATCCTGAAGGCGCATGGTTCAATGTTACCAGATACTCTGCAGGTGAAGGATGGGCAAAGTCCTCACATGTGATTAATTGCCTCTGAAAACAGGCTAGAGGGTCAGCTGTGGGATGCTTCAGACTTTACAGTACACAACAACAATGATATAAAAGGTTTTTGTAATGAATAAATCATTGCTTGGACAAATTCTATCGTTCTATTGTCACCAAATCCACATTTTCCAACTACTGATTCTTCTTCCCTGTCCCTAACTTTTGCATTGCAGTCACCCAGTACTATTAATGCACCTTGTTAAATGTTCAATTAATATCTGACTGTAAGAGTTGGTAGAAATAATTTATTTCTTCTTCCTTGGCTCTGGTTGTAATCCCAGTTTTTAAAGTAGATGGGCTATTAGTAGAAATCTTTGATAATGATCTTTGCCATTATGAAAAAACTGACTCATAGCTGACTCATAGTGGATTTTCAGAGGATATAATTCAGATGAGAGGAAATTATTCATCTTTCTCCTCAGAGTGATTGCTAAATTTGAACTGTTTGCTTTTGATTGGCAATGCAACTTCTTACCTTCTAGGTCACCAGAGCTACTTATTAATACAGTAGTTTAATAAAAAATAAACAAAAACATTCTTTGAGAATTACACTTTGAGAATCAAATGTGAAATTTACCATGAGAATATTATTTTTATTATTATTTGTATACTGCTTGATCCAGATACCCACTGTCAGTAAACTATAAAATAATTAACATTGAAATAATGAATTAATGGAAATAAAAAATTAAATTAAATTTAAAAAATAATTATCATAGATACACGCTTGTTTTTCAGAGAAGCTATTGTTAGCCATATGTCAGAACACTACCTGTGGAAAACAGCTCAGGAACTTATTACAAGGAAAGTGAAGGACTGCCTATTTCAACTGTCTGTAATATGTTCTCTCAGACACTCTTGAAGCAGCACTTTAAAAAAAAAGATAAACTATACTTAACAAATTACAAATTTGTTATTACAAGACTTCTTTAAAATACTAAAAGTCAAAGATGTCAATTTAAAAACTAAAATGTCCCTTGAGACCTAGTGTTACACCACCTGCTATCGTCTTCAATCTCCTCTTGCGTTTATTTTAGATATGGTTTCCTGCAGAATATATTTCTCAGTCTCTGTCATCTTGAGTGAAGAATTGTACTGTCATTACAAAGTCAGGTGGTTTGAATCCACTAGCTGCTCTGAGACAAAAAGGTGGGTAATCTCCTCTCATACAATTCACAGCCTCTGAGCAGCCACTGGAAGTTCCACTATGAACATTTTCTGACTTTACAGTACATATAGATTGAAAAAATATGGAGGCAGATTGCATCCTTGGCATATACCCTTCATGATTTTGAACAATGCAATGTCAAACAACCTTGTGTAGTCAATGAAACACAGATAGAAAATCCTCTGGTACTCTTTGTTTTCAACCAAGATCTATTTAACATTATCTTTAATATCCCTGGTACTACGACCTCTTCTAAACCCTGCCTGTACATCTGGTAGTTCTCTGTAGATATACTGATCTATTAGTTTTTTTTTGTTTTTGTTTTTTAATAATTGTCAGAAGAATCTTGCTTACATGTGTTTTTAATGATATTGTTCTATAATTTCTGCACTCTGTTGGATCACTTTTCTTTGGAATAAGAACAAATACAAATCTCTTCCAGTCAGCTAGACTAGTGTTGTTCTCCAGATTTCTTGGTACAACTTACTGAGTGCATCAGGGCAGTGTCTGTTTGTTGAAATATGTCAATTGGCATGTTGTCAGTTACTGGGGGCTTGTTTTTTTTATAATTCTTTCAGAGCATCTTGAACTTCTTTCTTCAATACAACAAGCTTTTTCTCATACATTGTTTCTTAAATTCTTCTGTGTCAGACAATTCCTTTTGGTAAAGTGATGCTTTATAATCCTTTCATATTCTTTTAGTGCTTCCTGGATCATTTCATACTCTGCCCACAGAATGCTTAAGTATTGCACCTTGAGGCTTGAATTTTTTTCTTCATTTAATTCAGCTTAAGAAATTCTGAGTGAGTTTGACCCCTTTGATTTTCTGATTCCAGCTCTTTGCACATTTCATTGTAATACTTTTCTTTGTCTGCCAGAGCTGGCCTTTGAAATCTTCTTTTCAGATTTTCTGTTACTTTACCTAAAATAAAAGGGAGATGAAACATCAAGCAAATAAATTCTATTTTTCTTTTCATAGTCTTAAGGAGCTCCACTGCCAAAAGTATGGGGTTCAAATCCTCTAGTTGCTTCATAGAAGAAAGATGGACAATCACCTCCCATGTGTTTAAATTGCCTCTGAAAACTCACTGAAGGTTCAGCTATGAGTTAGTTCTGACTTGAAGTTATATAACATAAATGCTTCTCTTTCTTTTTTCTATAACTTTAAGAAAACTATAATGACAATGCAAAGAAATATATTTCTTTGTATTAATCTATTAATTTAAATTTGGTCATGTTTGCTTTATCATTCCTTTTTCCCTGCTTACTTACTGTAATTCACTTTATCAGTACTTATTTGCTATTATTTGTAATTTCAAGGGGCCTTTAGACAGTCTTAGTCTGGTAGTTCACCTGAAGCCTCAATTACGGTTAATAATGCTGGTATTTTATAGCAAGCTAATATTTACTAAGAAATGAATCACATAATGTCAAGAAAGCAGCAATTGGCCTCAGTCATCATGTTGTTGTTGCTGTTGTTGTTGTTGTTATGTACCACTGAGTCACCTCTGACCCTATAAGACAGTATCACTAATTCCAACACATCAAAACCCCATTTACCCAGTTATTGTATCAATCAATCTCTTTGGGTGTCTTCTACTGTCCCTTCACTCTTCTGAGCATGATGTCCTTCTCCAAGGACTGGTCACTCCTGGCCATGTGATCAAAGTATATGAGACGGAGTTTCAAACTCCTAACCTCCAAGGAGAAGCTTGGTTTTACTTTCTTCAAGACAGACCTATTTGTTTTCTCAGCAGTCTATGGTATGTTCAAGACAACAAAATAATCCTTCTCCTAAAAATACTCAGTGAGTACCCCTGATAGAGAGAACCAGAAACAATATGTTGAAGTGGAGTTATTTGAACAGCTACAGAAGAATATGCAAATGATGGAAGAAACAATTGAAGCCATTAAGAAAGCAAATATCCATACCCCAGAGACAATGATCCAGAAGAAATATATTGATGAAGAGCATCTCAAAAAGCTGTGAAAGAAAATGCAAAAGATAGAAGAAAGAAGTTATAGTATAAAAAGGTATAAGAACTTACAAAAACAGGATCCCAAAACAGAGAGGGTTCAACCCACATGCTGCTAGAAATAAGAGAAAAGCATGAAAAGGAAATCCAGATTATTAAGACCTATTTGGTAGAATACCAGTCCAATGTGCTGGTAGTACAAAAAAATAGAACTAAATAGATGGAAGCGACAGTCAGTGAGATGCAAGAAAAGAGCCTGTCTGAAAACATACTAGAAGAAAAGTCAGAGATGAGATGTAAAGAAAATAAAGAAAACAATAGAATCATGTGGGATGACATCAAAAGGAAGAACATACATGTGTTTGGAATTCTAGAACATGGGGTCACAGGATAATCACTGAGAAAATTGTGGAGGAGATACTACAATAAACTTCAAGGCATTATGAAGAACAGAGAAATCCACATTCAAGGAGCACAGCAAACACCAACGAGACTAGACCAAAAAAGAAAAACATTAAGACATTTCATAGTCAAATTCTCCAAATTAAAAGATAAAGATAGAACACTTAAAACAGCAAAGCTAGAAAACAAAGCGAGAAAAACAAAGTCACCTATAAGGGGGAAACAATTAGATTGTTCTGATTTCTCAGCACAAACCACGCAAGCCAGAAAGAAGACAATGGGACAGCATATACAGAAAGTTGAAAGAAAACAATTGCGAGGAACGATCCTATATCCAGCAAAGCTCTCCATCAGATATGAAAGAGAAATTAGTTCCATTAGAGAAAAGAAAAATATTGAGGAATTTGTTAAAACAAGAACAAAACTACAAGAAATTTTAAATAAAGTCCTTCATGCAGAGACATCAAAGGAAGTGGATGGACTACAGTAACCAGAAACAATAAAAAAAGAAAAAGAGTAAAATGGTAATTGCAAAACCTGACCTGACAATTATCACATTTAATGTGGATGGCTAAATGTGCTAATCAAGAGAAAATGATTAGCAGAATGAATATAAAACCCAAGCCTATAAATAAAGTACCTATAAGAAACACATCTATAAAAAAGAAGACTCAAAATAAAAGGCTGGAAAAAAACATAGCAAGCAAATGGCAATTTCATAAAAGTATGAGTAGCAATACTGATCTCTGATAAGATAGATGTCAGATTGACAACCACCATAATAGATAAGGAGGGACATTGCATACTGATTAATGGCACAATTGATCCAGAGGACATGACCTTGGTAAACATTTATGCATCAAATGATAGATCTGCAAAATACATAAAACAATACTTCACAGAATTGAAGAAAGAAATAAATAACACCACCATAGTGTAGGAGACTTCAACATATCACTATCACCAAGAGATAGGCAAAATCTAAAGAAACTAAAAAAAAAGATGGAGAAGATCTAAACTACACAGTCACTCAAGTCAACCTTGTGAATGTATTCATTGTACTGCAACCAACCAAAACTCTATTCACTTTGCTCTCAAATACACATGGTAAATTCTACAGAACTAATCGTATATTAGGACACAAAGCAAACCTAAACAAGTTCAAAAACATTGAAATTACATAGAGAAACTCCTCAGATCACAGTATCATCAACTAGAAATTAACCACAGGAGGGTAAAGCTTACAAAACCACCCATGTGGAAACTAAATAACTCTCTGCTAGAACATTATAGGGTTATAAAAGAAATTAAAAGTGAAATATAAAAGTTTCCTGAAACAAATGAAAACGAAAATAAAGCATACCAAAATCTCTGGGACGAAACTAAGGTAGTCCTTAAAGGGCAGTTCACAGTAATAAACACACAAGTAAAAATGGAAAAAAGAAGAAAAACCAAACATCTAACTCAACACCTTCATATAAAAAAAAAAAAAGGACATCTAATCCTAAAGCCTCTAGGGAAAAAAGAAATCATAAGGACACAGCTGAAATAATTTAGACAGAAAACATAAAAACAATTGAAACCATCAATAAAACCAGATGCTGTTTTTTTGAAAGGGTAAATAAAAATGACAACGGCTGGCAAACGTAAAAAGAAAGGGGGGGGCGAAGAAGATAGAGTGCAGAAATTATTGAACAATATCATTAATATCACATCAAGCAAGATCCTGTGAAAATTATTCAGAAATTATTTTTTCTTCATAAAACCCCCGCACCTCCCCAAGCCCCACCCACCACCCCCAAGTATAATTCACTCTGCAACCCTCATTGCGTACTCCTAAGATAAAAATAATGCCCTAAAATATAACACTTTTAGACTATTCTCTCCCCCATATACTTCAATGCCGTAAACACATTTCATTCCGTTTTTCTCAGTTTTACCCCCACCCCAAAGCCAGCCTCATTCTACAACAGTGGCACCATATAGCATTTGTCCCTTTGTGACTGAGATACCTCACTCAGCATAATGTCCTCCGGGGTCACCCATTTTGA
>NW_006400224.1:210091-212108 GCF_000299155.1 Elephantulus edwardii | reverse complement strand
GCTCCTTGGAGGCAAGGATTCTGAGGCTATGTCTAACATACTTTGGACATGTTGTGAGGAGAGACCGGTCCTTAGAGAGGGACATCATGCTTGGGAGGGTGGAGGGACAGTGCTGAAGAGAAAGGCTCTCTGTGAGGTGGATTGATTCAGTGACTGGGATAATTGGGATGGGAGTGTCAGAGACAGTGCGGTTGGCTTAGGACAGAGCGGAGTTTAGGGCTGTTGTACATAGGGTCGCTATGAGTCGCAAGCGACTCGACGGCACATAACAACAACAACAACAACAATCCAGATTAAAACAGACGGATGTAGAATACTTGAACAGACTTTTCAACACAAAAGAAGAAATGGAGCATGTCATATAAACACTCTCCACAAAAAAAACAAAACAATTTCTGACCTGGATGATTTCATGGCTTCGTTTCACCAAACATTAAAAAAAGATCAACCACCAATTCTATGTAAATTATTTTTAAAAATAAAAAAAGAACACTTTAAGGGTCTTTCTATAAGACAAGCAAAACCCTAATAACAAAACCAGGCAAATAATGTTACCAAAATAAGAAAACTATAGGCATATATCTCTCATGAATATGAGATACAAAATTCTTAACAAAATCCTTACCAAAAGAATCCCACAACAGATAAATAATAATAATAATAATAATAATAATAATAATAATAGATCCCAGCTTCAGGGCCATCTCAGAGAACACATACAACAAGAGAGTTTGGGATACAGAAATATAATTAGGGGAAACTCTTTTTTTCAGCGTTCAGCGTTCTGCAAAAGGGAGGGCTGGCTTGAGAACACCCCTGCTCCCCGCACACAAACTACTTATGTTAGCATCCTTGGTCTCCTGACACTGAAGAGACAAAGGAAGACATTAGGCTTCAGGAGAGAAGGTATCATCATGTGAGACAATCTTCCCCAGAGTCAGTACTTTCTGTTGTTTGTGGGGAGGTAGAGGGCTAAATTATCATGCTAAATGGTCCATCCATTTGGGATCCTAGCCTCTGCTGCTGTGGGCCAACTCAAGGAAGAAACAGAACCAGAGAATTTGGGACAAATACAAACAAGGAAAACATTTTCTCAGCTTTCTCTGAGCAGGGGATTGATTTGAGAGCCCCCTGCACACAAATAACTTAAGTTCATGTCCCTGATGTCATGCTAATGAAGAGACAAAGGAAGACATTAAGCTTCACAACAGAAGACATCGTCTGGTATGACATTCTTCCCCAGAGAAAGCATATTCAAATGTGTGTACAGAAAGAGCGGACTGAAAATTCTCTGGGGAAAAGTCCCTCCATTTGGAGATCCTTGCCTCCATGGTGGTGGTACTATTCCAGGAATCAAATAGGACAAGAGAAATGGGGACACATAAATACAATCAGGGAAAAGACTCTCAGGTGGCAAGATAGAAAGCTAAAATGAAACTTCCCTGGACATAAACTGTTGGAGTGGAACGTCTTGTTTCACAACACTCAGCCACTTCACAAATGAAGGAGAACAATAGAGTTTGGGAAAGGGGACTACATTAAGGTGATATCCCTGAAGGGCTGCAGTGCATACCAGAGAGCACCTAAGGACTTTATGAAAGTTAAATTTTCTCAGAAAAGACTTTTGATTGAGTGAGTGTCTCACCTCATAGACTGAACATTTTAAGCTGGCAACTAATCAATATCATAAAGATAGGAACTGCTGAAACTTACACTGACACAATAAAAATGGCCCAACACTTATAAAGAAAAACTTCACATAATGCTGAGAAAGCAACAGACAGCTTCAGACACTGTGAAGAAAACAAATTAAAGCTTCTCAAAAAAAAAAAAAAACAGAGAATATTGCAAACCCAGTGAACACACTAGAGTCAAGAAGGCAGAAGATATATTTTCTGAAGGGAGTTGGTAGATGAGAAGGGTTATCCTAGTGGAGGGTGGAGCTGGGAAATAAGTGGGTCAAGGCACTGGGCTAAGAGGGGGGTCAACACTGTAACTAATGCTTACCCCCACAATA
>NW_006400224.1:203855-206731 GCF_000299155.1 Elephantulus edwardii | reverse complement strand
GAAATTATAAATGATGATAGAAACAAAGAAATACAAATAAAAGGTATATTCTAGAAGTAGATAACCAGAAGAAGTGTATCGATGAAGAGTTATTTGACCAAACAATGGAAACCACTAAAAAACCCAAATATTTCAGAGACACAGAGTTAGAAGAAATATGTTGATGAGGAGAAACTTACACAATTATGGAAGACATGCAAAAGATAGAAGAAAGAATCGAAACTATAGATAAAGACGCACAAGAAATTAAAAAATATCAAAACATAGAAAGTGTACATACACCTAACACAATACTGGAAATAATAGAAATACATGCAAATACAATCCTAAATATGAAGACTGAAGTGGCTAGAGGAATAAAAAAGTAAAACTAAAGAGGTATAGCAGAAAGTCAGCAAGCTGGAAGACAAGAACCTCAATAGAAATATATTAGGAGAAAAATCAGAGATGAGATGTAAAGAAAATGAAGAAAACATTAGAATCATATGAGATGACATCAGAGGTACAACATATATGTGATTGGAATTACAGACTATAAGAGGGACAGAGAAATAAAAGAAAATTGTGGAAGAGGTACTAGAAGAAAACTTCCCAAGATATTATGAAGAATAAGAAAATCCACATTTAAGAAGCACAGTAACATCGAGTAGACTAAAACTGAAAAGAAAACATCAAAACATATGATTGTGAAATTATCCGAAATAAAGAAAAAGGATGGAATACTAAAACCAACTTGAGAAAAACAAAGTCACATACAAAAGAGGAACAATTAGATTAAGTTCTGATTTTTTTCAGCAGAAACCATGTGAGAAAGAAGACAATTGAAAAGAATATACAAAAATTTAAAGACAATAATTGACAACCAAGGATCCTTTACACAACAAAGCTTTCCATAAAATATGAAGGAGAAATTAAGTCATTTGTATAAAAGAAGGAACTTAAGGAATTTGTGAAAACAAGACCAAATCTACAAGAAATATTAAGGAAAGTCCTTCACACAGAAAAACAACAACAGAAGAAACAGAGAAAATGACACAGATAAAACATAGCCTGTATATAAGTGTACTTAATGTGAATGAACAAAATGCACCAGTCAAGAGAAAAAGAGTAGCATAATGGATAAAAACTAAAGTCCGTAAAATATGTTGTCTACAAGAGACAATTTAAGGAATGAAGAGAAAAATTCAAAATTAAAGTGGTGAAAAAATACACCAAGCAAACAACATCTACAAAAAATAGGAGTGGCAATACTAAATATAGATAAAATAGACTTCGGGATAGAAACTACCATAAAAGACAAGGAAGGGCACTATATAACGCAGTGCCAGTAGATCAAGAAAACATAAACTTGGTAAACATCTACGCACCAAATGCACCTGCAAAATACAACAAGAGTTAACAGAATTGAAAAAAAAAATAGCGAGCTCTGACCCACGACCCTCAACTTCAGGTATCGCATTGCTCCCCCCATGCCAGCTCATGACCCCCTGCCAGCTCTGAACATTGGGACTGGCCACGGTGCCATGCGCAAAGGCAGTGGACAGTGGGAGTGGACTTGAACTGGGACACGCCCCTGCAGCTCTGACCCACGACCCCCACCTTGAGGTAACGCATCACTCCGCCCACCCCAGCTCACGACTCCCCGCCAGCTCTGAACATTGGGACTGGCCACAGTGCCACGTGCAGACACAGTGGACAGTGCTAGTGGAATTAAACTGGGACACACCTCTGCTGCTCTGACCCAAGACCCCCATCTTCACGTATCGCATCGCTCCCCCCACCCCAGCTCCTGACCCCCCTGCCAGCTCTGAACTTTGGGGCCCGAAGGTCTTCCACCCTCGGGCCAGGACTTAAAGAAAAGGGGGAAAAAACAAAAAAATAAAACAACCAACAAAAATAAAAACAAAACAAAAAACCACACAAAAGAACAAAAACACATAGACCAAATTTATAGCATTTTTCAACATCACTTGAAAAAGTTGTCCAATATTGAAGATTTAGTTTCTTTAGACTACAAACTGCTGTTTGGCCCTACCACATTGGTCCCATCAAACTAAACAAAAGGAAGGTACTGGACATCTTGATAGAGAAGTAGTGGCATTAAACCAAGAACCAACTAACACCTTAGTTTTCAAAACTCTTCCACTTCAATATCTCGAAAGAAGCAGGGTACCTCACTCACCACGCAAGCCAAAAACAAGATATCTCCCGCCCAAAAGGACACAGTAGCAATGGATTTCATAAAGACAGAAAGTTTGATGGAACTTTCTGATGTAGAATTTAGAAAAAAGATGATTGAAAGTTTTCAATGGATGAAAAACAAACTTGAAGAATTACAGGACACTACAGTCAAAAATCAGGAAGAACTTAAAAAAACAATCCAAAACAATGCAGAAAAAACAAATGAGGCTTTAGAGGCACTGGGAAAATAAAAAATCATAATTCAAAATATGAAATCGAAGGTTTCTGATGCTGTCAACATGATGGAGGGACATACAAATATAGGTGAAGAGATGGAAAACAGAATTAGTGAAGTAGAAAATAGAATTGCCACCACAGACATAACTGAGAAAAAAGCAGAAGCAAAAAAGAAGGAAAGAGAAGAAAACTTAAGATTAATGTGGGATACCATTAAAAGAAATAACATCCGCATCATTGGAATCCCAGAACAAAAATAAGCAAGTAAAGGCAGTGAAAAAATTGTGGAAGAATTACTAGAGGAAAATTTTCCAGGCATAAAGAAGAATGACAGAATATATATTCAAGAAGCTGAGCAAACACCATATAGAATAGACCATGAATGAAAAACACCAAGGTATATCATTATCAAATTTGCTAGAACCAAAGATAAGGAGAAAATACTAAAACAAGAGTAA
>NW_006400224.1:194504-199722 GCF_000299155.1 Elephantulus edwardii | reverse complement strand
ATTGTGTACCAATGAGGGAGTTTTTCTTTTGCTTTTCAAGGAGAGGAGCAAACGGGGAGGGGGGAGGGGCGTCTGTGGGGAGAAGGGTGCAACAATGAATGAATGGAATTCCAAAATCTCTGTATATGTTCATTGAATTGAAAAATAAACAAACTAAATTAAATAAAAAATACCTTAAAAATAAATAGCACCACAATAGTAGTAGGAAACAACTTATTTAAAAAATATGTTTATTGATTTTCATATAATAATAGTTTTACAGCTTGTGTCATTCATATATATTGTGCTGTATACAATCTTTTATTTACATTGTGCTTCATACAATCATTCATATATATTCTATTGACACCACTCTCACCAAAGGATAGGTCAACTCAAAAGGAACTTAACAAGGATGTAGAAAATCTAAACTATAATTGAGCCAACTCATCCTTCTGTATGTATTTAAACTACTGCTTCAACTAAAACACAATTCACTTTATTCTCAAATGAACCAGGCAAATTTTCCAGAATTGATCACATATTAGGACACAAAATGAACCTCAACAGGTTCAAATATATTGTAATAATACAAAGTATCTTCTCAGATCACAGTGCCATAAAACTAGAAATTAACTATAAAAAGATAAAGTTTTTAAAAGCACCAATGCGGAAGCTAAATAACACCCTGCTAGAAAATCATTGAGACATAGAAAAAATATAAAAGGAGAAAAAAATTCCTCGAAATAATGATAATGAAAATACAATGTACCAAAACTTGTTTGCTACAGCTAAGAAAGTCCTCAAGGGGCAGTTAATAACAACTGTTGTTCTTAGTAGCCAATAACTTTTAGCGACCTATGAACAGTGAATCTGAACCCTGTCCTATCCTGTGCAATCTTCACATCTCCTAAATACTAGAGACTATTGAGGTAGCACCATGTTAATTCACCTGGTTGAGTGTCTTCCTCTCCTTTCCCAACCCTCTACCCTTCCGCATAGCCCCTTCTAGCAACATGCCTGAAGAATGCATGGCTGCACCCTTTCCAAGACATATTTATTTGTTATTTTGGCAGTCCATGGGATGTTCAGTACTCTTCTCTAACACCATGACTCAAAGGCACATTTAAATTCTCTACTGTCATCCCTATTCATTGTTCAGCTCTCAGATACATCACAAGTAATTGAAAAGACCATGGCCTGAATCAGATGCACCTCGATCTTTAAACTGACATAACAACTGTTCAATAATTTGGAGAGGTCTCTAAATGCAGACTTTCCAATGCAATGTATTTCTCCTGATTCCTGACTGCTGGTAATGAGAGTGTTAATTTTAAATCCAAGTAAGATAAAAGTTGTTTATAGTTTTAATCTTTTCTGCATCTATCCTGATGGTGCCTATTGGTACAATAGTAAGAATGTTTGTTTTCGTGACTTCCAAAGGCTACTTTCCTTGATTGTTTGCAACACTTGCCTCAAGTCTGCCTCCCTTTCATCAAGGAATGTTTTGCCTGCATGATGTAGGTTATTGCCAAGTCTCCCTCTGTTCCTGATGCCACATTCTTCTTCATAGAATCCAGCTTCTTGAATAATTTCATAAAGTACCATATGAACAGGAGCCAATGGTAATAAAGGAGAAAGGGGAACCTGCATTGAAGGCATTGGCAAAAAATAAGGCTCCAGGAATTGATGAGATAACAACTGAATTATTTCAATTGACAGATGCAGACTAGAAGACCTTGCCAGTCTATGTCAGTGAATTTGGATGACAGCTGTCTGGCTCAGTTACTAGCTTAGTCTTCAAATAAAGCCTGCTTTTTATATCTCCCTTGTGTGATTATGACACTTGTATGTACAGACAATGCTCTTAAAATAAACATAGACTCAAGTATGTTTTTGTTACTGGTGACGGAGCTTCCCTGAACCATTCACACACTTTTTCTACCCATACCCTATGTCTCTGGTACCATGTTTTAAAAGAAGTTAGTTGAAGAATGAAGTTTCTTTCTAGGTCCAACTAGCTGCATGCAGCTGAACCTATACGTAATATCGCTTTGCACTTTGCTCTGAATGAATGAGGACTTTTCTCTTATCTATAGTACAGAAAACATAGAACTAGAAACTACTATGATGGTTCGCTGATGTTCTGTTGGAGTCTTCTACTCTTGTAGAAGGGGAGAAAAGATGGGGGTCAGGAAATATCTATGGGCAAAGTGTTCTGGTCATAAAGTACATGTTGTTGTTGTTATGTGCCATTAAGTCACCTGTGACTCATAGCAAACTTCTGTACAACAGCTCTGAAACCTACCATCTCCTGAGCTAGTCTCATTGGCTCCAACACACTCATTGCCCTAGTTACCATGTCAATTAATCTCATCTGAAGTCTTTTTTTCCTGAGCTGTACCTTCACCACTCTGAGCATTCAGTCCTTCTCCAAGAAATTGTCCCTCCTGGCTATGTGTCCAAAGTATGTGAGATGAAGCATCAAAATGCTAGCTTCCGAGGAGAAACTCTCCAGGTCTGGCCTATTTGTTCTCCTGATGATTCATGGTATGTTCAAGACTCTTCATCAGGATCACAATTCAACAACCTCACTGGAAATCCAGAAGTAATGCCTCTCTGGCAGTTCAAATCCAGCAAAATATTCATGGGAGAACAAGGAAACATCTCATTCTGTGTGATTTACATCCTCTGAAAACTTACCAGAGGGTCAACTATCAACTGGATCTTACTCCATTTAAGATGATGATGATGAATGGCAAAGTGTGGTCACCAGCATGCCACATTTAGTTCTTCCTTCAGAGAGGCAGCTCTCAGGTCACAAAAACATCCCACCTGTGAAAGTTACCAGGTTTTAGGCCCAAATTTGGGTAATTTCAAGTATGGGCTCAGAAATCACAGCTTGAGGTCTTAGCATTTGTGTGATCTTGGAAAAGTAAGTTAAGTTCCCACTCACCTTCTAGTTTCCTCATAATAATAGGGATAATAATACTGTTTTGGAAGCATCTACTTCCTAAACAACATGCCTCTGGAAAATCTATTATCTTTGATAAATAACAGTAGTTATAAAAGGCTTCTGATATTTTGTTGATAGGGTTGATATGAGTTGTGCTCAACTCAACAGCAACCAACAGCAACATCAACTATATTATCTCCTGTAATATGTAATGGTAATATAGAAGAAAGTAAAATCTGTACTGAAGCCATTGGCAAAAAATAAGGCTCCAGATGGCAGCAGTGAAGGAAATAGCATAAGGAGCTGGAGGAGTGGCAAACTGTATAGAAACGGGCCACCAGAGAGACCAAAGTTGCACACAGAGAGGGACACAGTGTGACATGGACAGTATGAATTTGAGACAGAACTTTTATTAAAATAATTAGTATGAGAGTCACGGGAGCAACAAATTGTGGACCCAGGCAGAAGCCGGCAGCTGAGCTGCTGTGGGACCCACCTGCCAGGAATGAATGGGTCAGCAGAAATTAGACAGAGTTTCCACTAGACCCAGGGTGAGGGCACCTGGGTGAGGACCACTAGTCAAGGACCACTAAGCAAGAGATGTTGGGTAGGAGAATGACAGCTGGAATTTGAGTAGGGACACCACTCATGTTCACACCCAGACAGCTGAAATCTGAGTAAGGTCCTTTACAAGTGGCTGACCCATCCCCATGGTCACTCCACCCCCAGTGACTGTCCTGCCCCCAATTCAGCACCACACCTGTGGCTACACATCCAGTCAATCAATGTGCCTTTAATCTGAAGCATTCTGATCTGACTTAGGTACAAGAGGCTGCTCTAACAGGTCCTGAACTGAAACTTCCCTTGAGTCAGAAATTCAGAGAAAAACACTAATTTCTAGGGCATTGTCTTCAGATCAAGAGTATATCAATGTCATGAAAGAAGGAGGTTATTTCATATGCTACACAAGCACAAAGCAAGATGTCACCTCCAAAAGGTAGCACAGTGTCAATGAATTTCCTGTAACCAGAAAGTCTGATCAAACTTTCTGACACAGAATTTAAAAGAACAATGATTGAATATTTTCAATGAATGAAACACAACCTTGAAGAATTACAGGACACTGTAAGCAAAAAGCAGGAGGAGCTTGAAACAAATCCAGAACAATGCAGATAATACAAACAAGGCATTAGTGGCACTGGAAAAACAAGAAAACATGATCCAAAATATGAGGTCCAAAGTGTCAAATGCTGTCAACATGATGGAGGGACATGTGAGCAGAGTTGAAGAGATGAAACACAGAACCAGTGAAATAGAAAATAGAATTGTCACCACTAATCTGCTAGAGCAAAAAGAAGAATCAAAAAGGAAGGAAAAAGAAGAAAACCTAAGGATAATGTGGGACACTATCAAGGGAAGTAGCATGCACATCATTGGAAACCCAGAACAGGAAGAAGCAAGTAAAGGCACCAAAGAACTTGTGGAAGAATTACTACTGGAAAACTTCCCAAGCATAATGAAGAATGAGAGAACATGTATTTGAGAATCTGAGCAAACGCCATATAGAATAGAAATCAAAAGAAAAACAGCAAGGCATATCATCGTCACATTTCCCAGAACCAACGATAAGGAAAGAATTCTGAAAGCAGCAAGGGAGAAACAAAGAGTAACCTACAAGGGAGAGCAGATAAGATTAAGTTCTGTTTTCTCAGCAGAAACCATGCTATCAAGAAGACCATGGAAAGATATGTATCAATTCAAAGAACACAACTGTCAACCAAGAATATTATACACTGTAAAATTGTCCATCAAATATGAAGAGATCAAGATATTCCCAGGAAAACCGAACCTAATGGAGTTTGTAAAAACAAGACCAACTGTGCAAGAAACACTGAGAGATGTCCTTCTTAAAGAGGTGCCACAGAAAGCAGCATGGACCAAAGGAACTAGCAACACCAAAAAGAACGAAAAAAATGATAGCAATAAAACCCTGCCTTTCAATAATCACACTGAATGTGACATGTTTGAATGCACTACTGAAGAGAAAAAGAGTGGCAGATTGGATAAAAACCCAAAAACCATCAATATGCTTGTCTACAAGAGATACACCTGAAAAATGAAGATGAAGACTAAAGATAAAAGAGTGGGGGGAAATATACCAAGCGAATAGGAGGCAGAAAACAGCAGGAATAGCGATATTGTTCTCTAAAAAAATAAATGTCATCGCAAAAACCATCACAAAGGATAAGGAATGTCATTACATGCCACTGTTGTAGAATGAGG
>NW_006400224.1:188318-194224 GCF_000299155.1 Elephantulus edwardii | reverse complement strand
GCAACAATGAATGAATGGAATCCCAAAATCTCTGTAAATGTTCATTGAAATGAAAAATAAACAACCTAAATTTAAAAAAAAAAGAGTCAATAGAATAAGAGGATATAACAATAATAAATATCTATGCACCAAATGAAAGACCTGAAAAATCATAAAACAAACATTAACAAAACATAAAAAGGAAATGGACAACACTACTGTAGTAGTTGGAGACTTCAAAACACCCCTCTCAAGAAAATAGAGAACTACCATAAAGAAACTCAACCAAGAGGCTCAAGAATAAACCACACAATACACCCTCTCAACCTCACAGATATGTATAGGGTAATGCACCTCCAATAAATCCCCCACAATATACCTTCTTGTCTGATATGCATGTATTATTCTCCAGAACAGATGACATTTTAGATCATAAGGCAGGCATTAATAAATTAAAAAAAAACAGAAATAATACAAAGCATTTGCTCAGACCAAAATGCAACAAAATTAGAAGTTAATAACAAGAAAATAAAGGATAATAAAGCCGCACGTTTGGAAGCTGAACAGCACCATGCTTGAACATGAGTGGGGCATAAGAAGAAATAAAAAATAAAATTAAAAAAGTTCTTGAAACAAATGACAATGAAAACACCACTTGACAAAACCTCTGGGAAACAGCCAAGGCAGTAATCAGAGGTCAATTTACAGCAATAACCAAGCATATCAAAAAACAGGGAAAATTGACCATTGAATCCCTAACCCAATATTTCAAACAAATTGGAAAAGAACAGCAAGAAAATGAGACACCCTGTAAAAAAACTGAAATTATAAAATTAGAGCAGAAATAAAGGAAGTAGAAAACAAACAAAAAAATCCAATTGAAACCATCAACAAAAGTAGGAGTTGGTTCTTTGAAAAGGTCAATAAAATCGACAGAACGCTAGCAAATCTAATAAAGGAAAAGAAGAAAAAGACATAAATAGTCCAAATAAGAAGAGATTAAATGGGCAATGTCAAAACAGAACCTACTAAAATGAAAAGTTAACATTGAAATATTATGAAAAATTATACTCAAACAAATATGACAACCTAGAGGAAATGGACAAATACTTAGAAATTCACAACCTACCTAGACTGACACCAGCTGAAATGGAATACCTGAACATGTTGTTGTTGTTATGTGCCGTCGAGTTGCCTGCGACTCATAGCGACCCAAAAGAAGAAATTAAAAAGGTAATAAAACAACTTCCAGTCAAAAAAAGTCCTGGACCAGATAGTTTTGTAAATGAATTTTATCAAACATTCAGAGAAGATCTGTCACCAATTCTACATAAACTACTTCAGAAAATAGAAAAAGATGGAATTCTCCCAGACTCATTCTATGAAGCAAGCATATCCTTGATACCAAAGCCAAATACAGACACCATCATAAAAGAAAACTATAGGCCAATATCTCTTATGAACATTGATGCAAATATTTGAATAAAATCTTGGCCAATAGAATACAAAGAAATAAAGATTAGAGATAGAGATAGAGATAGAGAGAGAGAGAGAGAGCGAGAGATAGAGATAGATAGATAGATAGATAGATAGATAGATAGATAGATAGATAGATGATAGATAATTTTTAAAAAAACTAAGCTAACAAAAAAAAAAACAACCTAAGCATCCAATTTAAGACAGATGAGGAAAGAAGATTTGCCATCCAATTCTGAAATAAAACAGGCCTTCTAAAGCCCTATATAAAGCAGAGCATACTTAGAGTAGACTAACAGATAAGGCAACTGAAGCGGAGCCCTCAAGTGTGGACAAACAACGGAGAAAGGGCAGTTGTAAGAAGAAATTAGAGATTGCTATGTGGAAACAAACTGTGGCTGACTCTGAGAGGAATGGGAGTCCCAGAACACTCAGTTTTGCTTATGAGAAACCCACACTTGGACCAAAAGACAGTGGTCAGAACATAGTAAGGAGACACTGCATCATTCAAAATTGGGAAGAGTGTATGCTAAGGATTTATCCTATCTTTTTCAATCTGGATATGCTCACCAAGTTGTGCCAAGAAAGCTGGATAACAATTACTTGGGCAACTGACTTGAGATCTATATTTATTCCCATGCTAGAAAAAGGTGACCTGATAGAATGTGGAAATTATTGAAAAATACAATCTATATGTGGAATAGATTGTCTGAGAGGCTGGGCTGTATAAGGACAAATGTGTCATCAGGATTGGAGATAGTCTCATCAAAAATCTATGTTATGCTGATGATACAACCCTTCTTGATGAATTTGACGAGGACCTGCATAACATAGAGGATTGCAACCTTGAATATAGATTGAAGTTCAATATTGAGAAAACAAAGATCTCACCACTGGACCAATTGGCAGCATCATGATAGATGGTGAAGAGATTGAGATTCTTAATAGCTTCAGTTGGCTTTACTCTACAATCAACACTCTACCAGTAGCCAGGAAATTAAAAGACAAATTTTATTGGAAAATTCTGCTATCAGAGACCTCTCCAAAGTACTGAAGAGTAATGATGACAGTCTGGAGAATAAAGTGTGCCTGATACAGGCCATGGTCTTTACAATTACTTGCTGTGCATCAGAAAGCTGGACAATGACTAGGGATGAGAGAAGAAAGATTGCTCTCTCTGAGCTGTGGTGATGCAGAATAATATTGAATACACCATGTACTGCTAGAAGAACAAAAAGTTTGTCCTGGAGAGAGAGAAGCCAGGCTGCTCCTTGGAGGCAAGGATTCTGAACATAATTTGGACATGTTGCAAGGAGGGATCAGTTGCTTGGAGAGGGACATCATGCTTGGGAGGGTGGAGGGAAGTACAGGAGAAGAAGACCCTCAATGAGATGGATTAATTCAATGACTGGGTAATGGTGGTAGGTGTATCAGAGACTGTGAGATTGGAGCAAGATAGAGCAGGGTTTACAGCTATTGTACATAGGGTTGTTATGAATAGCAGGCAACTCGACGGCACATAGCAACACTAGCAAAATGCTACTGAAGATTATCAGGAAATGACTGGAGTACATTGATAGAGAACTAACAGAAATACAAGCTGGGGCTTTTTTGCTAATGTCAGATGCATTTTGGCAGAAAGGAGAGAGTACCAGAAGAGTGTCTGTGTTTTATTGACTATGCAAAAGCATTTGACTGTGTTGATCAAAACAAATTGTGGCTAACCTTGAGGAAAATGGGAATCCTAGAACATTTGATTTTACTAAGGCAAAACCTATACTTGGACCAGAAAGCAGTCTTCAGAAGAGGGCAAGGAAATGTGCATGCTTCAAAATTAGGAAAGGAGTGCATCAGGAATGCACCCTGGCTCCATACCTTTTCAGTCAATATTAAGAACAGATTATTTGGGAAGCAGGGCTTTATATGAAGGTATGTGGCATCAAGACTGCAGGAAGTCTCATCAACAACCTATGATATACAGATGATACAACCTTGCTGGCTGAAACTGAAGAATACCTGAAGCTCTTTTTGATTGCAGAAGATCAAGGACTGTATTCTTTAATATGAATAGAAGCTCAGCATCAAGAAGACAAAGATTCTCACCACTGGGTCAATTGGCGGCACCATGAAAAACGGAGAACAGATTGAGGTTGCTAACAATTACAACTTGTTTGGCTCCACAATCCACATTCTTAACACCAGAAGTCAAGAAATCAAAAGATGTATTTCACTGTGAAAATCTGCTGTCAGAGACCTCTCCAGAGTGTTGAAGAACAAATATGTCTGTCTAGAGACTAAGGTGCACTTAATCCAGGTTTTTCATAATTACTCATTAATGCTTCAGAGATCTGGACAATGCTAAGGATTACAGAAGAAGAATAGATTCCTTTGAGTTGCGATGCTGAAGCAGAGTCTTGAACAGTCTTGGAGAAGGTAAAACAAAGTCTTTCCTTGGGTCCTAAGATTTTGAAGCTCTTGCTTCCATACACTGGGCATGTGTCAAAAAGAGAAAGGTCCTTGGAGAAGCAAAGTATGCTTGAAAGGGTGGAGGGACACTGCAGAAGAGGAAAACCATGGATGAGATGGAGTGATACAATAATTGGGGCAATGGGGGTTGGTGTGTTGAAATCAGTAAGACTGATTCTGGACAGGGAAGGGTTCAGAGCTGTTGTACGTAGGGTGACTCTGGGTTGCAAGCAATTTGAAGGTACATGACAACAACAACCACCACAACATATTATATTGGATTTTTTTTTTCATTTAAACCCCTTATTTAGAGCCTATAAGACCTCATGGAGGGCCTTTGCATTTAAAAGTTGGTTGTTAATATATTTTTGAGGAACATTCTTCTAAGTAATACAATACTCTTCTGTCAATTTGCTGTACTGAAGTAATCTGGGGTAGCTGTCATGCTGTACCTTGTCCTATTGGGGTGTCAAGCTCCATAATGGTTACCCATGATTTTAGTGTTTAGTGGAGCTCCTAGTTTAAGACAGATTTGGAAACAGGAATGTCATCCACTTCATAAACAACATAAACGTGGAAATTCTATGAAATTTGAGAAATGATGATAGTTATGGAAAGGCTTCTTTCATTCATAGTGTCACTTTGAGTTGTGCTCTACTTGGTACCAATCAAAAACAACAACACACAATATAATCTAGAAATGAAAACAAGTAATTTTTTCTTTCCAGAAAAAAAAGAGGGGTTATATTTTGATAATGAAACAATAGGGATAAAATCTAATAAAACAATTCACTTATACAATCTATTCTGACAACTTTGTCCACAATTTAATGTTCTGATGATATATTCACTAACACAATGTGGCTAACCTTGAGGAAAATGCAAATCCCCGAACACTTGCTTGTGCTTATGTGAAACCCATAATTAGATCAGGAAGCAGTCCTCAAAACAGAACACAGAAACACTACATGCTTCAAAATCAGGGAAGAAGGGTGTCAGAGATGCATCCTGTCTTCATATGTTTTAAATATATATGCAGAACAGATCATTTGGAAAGTTTAAGAGGAGCAATGTGGCATCAGGGTTGAAGTAAAATTCATCAACAACCTGCCTGATACAGATGACATAACCTTGTTTGTTGAAACTGAGGCGAACTTGAAGTACTTGCTGCAGAAGGTCAAGGACTGTAGTCTTCAATATGGATTGAAGCTAGACATCAAGAAGACGAAGATTCTCACCACTGGGCCAATTGGCAGACCCATGATAGATAGAGAAGAGATTGAGGTTGTTTACAATGACAGCTTACTTGGCTTCACAAATAGCATTCTTGGTGCCAGCAGTCAGGAAATCAAAAGACTAATTACATTGGGAAAATTTGTTGTCAAGGGCCTCTCCAGAGTGCTGAAAAGCAATGATGTCAGTCTAGAGATTAAGATGTGCTTAACCCAGGCTATGGTCTTCACAATTACTTGCTAAGCATCATAGAGCTGGACAATGACTAAGGATGACAAAAAAAGAATTAATGCCTTTGAGTTGTGGTCCTGGAGAAGAGAATTGAACAAACAAAGTATTGAGAAAACAAATAGGTCTGTCCTGAAGAGGATGAAACCAAGTTTCTCCTCGGAGGTTAGGAATTGAAAGCTCCTACTTACATAATTTGGGCACATGGCCAGGATGATCCTTGGAGAAGGATGTCATGATTGGAAGGGTGGACAGACAATACAGGAGAGATAGACCCTTAATAAGAAGGATTGTTCCAGTACCTGGGGATTGAGGGTTGGTGTGTCAAAATCAGTGAGACTAGCTCAGGACAGTGCAGACTTCAGAGCTGCTTTACAGTAGAGTTGTTATGGATCACAAGTGACACATAACAATAAGGACAGCAAAATGTTTAACCCTCAGAGAAGCAGTTGCTTGCAAACATGTTTGCTACGAACATTAAAGAAAAATATTGGCTTTAAAAAGGGTGAAAAAGTAATTTTTTT
>NW_006400224.1:181462-184902 GCF_000299155.1 Elephantulus edwardii | reverse complement strand
CAAGGATTCTGGGGCTTCATCTGACATACTTTGGACATGTTGCCATTAGGGACGGGTCCTTGGAGAGGGACATCATGCTTGGGAGGGTTGAGGAACAACGCAGGACGGGAAGACCCTCTATAAGATCGATTGATTCGGTGACTGGGGTAATCGGGATGGGTGTGTCAGAGGCGGTGCAGTTGGCGCAGGATAGAGCTGGGTTTAGGGCTGTTTTGCATAGGGTCGCTATGAGTCGGAAAGGACTCGATGGCACATAACAACAAGAACAACACTTATACTCCGGAGAGGCTTTCAGTACCTGAAGTATTTTTATTGCTATATTAGCAGTCCTTGACCTTCTGCAGCAAGCAATTCAGGTTCTCCTCAGTTTTAGCAAGCTGGGTTGTGTCATCGGCATAACGCAGATTGGTGATGAGTCTTCCTCCAATCCTGATGCCATATTTCTCCTTATAGAACCCAGCCTCTGGGGTAATCTGTTCTGCATATAAATTGAAAAGTTATGGAGATAGGACACAACCCTGGCACACACTCTTCTCAATTTTAAAGCATGCAGTGTTTCCTTGCTCTTTTATAACGACTGTCTCCTGGTCCAAATATTTCTTTTGCATAAGCACTATCAAGGATTCTGGGATTCCCATTCCTCTCAGAGTTATCCACAGTTTGTTGTGGTCCACTCAGTCAAACACTTATGCCTAGTCAATGAAACATAGACATTCCTCTGGTATTTCCTGCTTTTAGCCAATACCAATCTAACATAACCTATAATATCCCTAGTACCATGCTTCTGCTAAACCTTACCTGCACTTCTGGCAGTTCTCTGCTTATGTGCTGTTCCAGTTATTTTTGGATAATCTTCAGCAGAATCTTGCTTGCATGTGATATTAATGATATTGTTCAATAATGTCCACTCTCTGTCAGATCACCTATTTTTGGAATGGGAGCAAATATAGATCTCCTCCAGTCAGTTGGCCAGGTGGTTGTCCTCCAGATTTCTTGGCACAAGTTGGTGAGCACATCTAAGGCCACATCTGTTTGTTGAAATCTATCAATTGGTATATCATCAATTTCTGGGTCCTTGTTTTTTGCCAATTCTTTCAGAGCAGCATAAACTTCTTCCTTCATCACCACAGGCTCTTGCTCATACGTTGTTTCATGAAATTCTTCTGTGTCTGCCAATTCCTTTTGGTACAATGACTCGTATAGTCTTTCCATCTTCTTTTAATAATTCTTGGATCATTTAATATTCAGCCCAAAACATCCTTAAGCATTGCAACTCGAAGTTTGAATTTGTCCTTTAGTTTCTTGCCTTCAATATGGATTAAAGCTCAATATCAAGATAACAAAGATTTTCATCACTGGGCCTATTGACAGCATCATGACGAATGGTGAAAAGATTGAGACTATAAACAGCTTTAGTTTGTGTGGCTCCACAATCAACAGTCTTGGCACCAGCGTTCAGGAAAGAAAAAGACGTATTTCACTTAGAAAACATGCTTTCAGAGACCTCTCCAGAGTACTGAAGAGATATGATGTCAGTCTGGAGACTAAGGTGTGCCATTAGGCCATGGTCTTTGCAATCACTTGCTATGCATCAGAGAGCTGGACAATGACTAGGAGTGTTAGAAGGGGCATTGATATCTGAGTTGTGATGTTGGAGAAGAGTATTGAATATGAACTGTGAATAGAACGAGCAGGTTTGTCCTAGAGAGGGTTAAGCCAGGCTGCTCCTTGAAAGCAAGGATTCTGAAGCTTCATCTGACATATGTTGGACATGTTGAAAGGAGGGATCAGACCTTGGAGAGAGACATCATGTTTGGGAGGGTGGAGGGACAGTACGAGAGAGGAAGACCATCTATGAGATGGATTGATTCAGTGGGGTTATCGCTGTAGGTGTGTCAAAGACAATAAGATTGACACAGAATAGAACAGGGTTTAGGGCTGTTGTACATAGGGTTGTTATGAGTT
Organism: Elephantulus edwardii; assembly: GCF_000299155.1. NCBI lineage: Eukaryota > Metazoa > Chordata > Mammalia > Macroscelidea > Macroscelididae > Elephantulus > Elephantulus edwardii. Next base: position 182,937 of record NW_006400224.1, on the reverse strand, counting down.
GCAGGTGATTCTATGGCATATAACAACAACAAATTTATTGAAAAAGTAAGAACTGAAGTGTCTCAGATCAGAAAAGATAAATATATGGCTACTCTTCCATTTCCATTATTTTCACCAATCAGAGAGATTCTGTTATTAAGGTTCTACCAATTCTTAGGCACCATGGGCAGCAATTGGCAAATAAATTACAACTTCTTTTTGTAGATGAATCTTCTGGCACATATCCTCATAAGTTTAATGGCAACCAAAGCTCTGAGAGAAATGCTGAAATCAGTTAAACACCTTTTAGATGTGATAAGCTCAGTTCCTATCAGTAAGGATGTGTAAGAATCTGACTTGTAAATTAATTGTAATGTATGCCATTTGTTGTGAGCTATTTGGTGTGGATCTTATTCTTTAAACTTTCCTTGATGCTCATAATTTTTTCTCATAGTTTATTTACAAAATTCAAATACAAATTTGATCAAATTCTTTCCATTTTCCTCACCCTCCCCACATCAAGTTGTACAACCCAATGATTAATCCCCTCTTCTGCCTGCACATCCATATCACTCTGCTTCCAGCTTCTTCCACCACTCCTGGATCCTTAAACTCATTCTACAATAACGGTTTTATACAATATTTATCCTTATTGGAGTGAGCTAGTTCACTCAGCATAATGCTCTCCAGTCCCTCCCAAGTTAGGTAATGATTTACAAAGTTATTGCTCCTGTGTGCTGTGTAGTATTCCATTGTGTGAATGTAATATAATTTCTCAATACATTAGTTTGTGGTTGGACATTTGGGCTGTTTCCATGTTGTTGCAATGGTGAATAACGCTGCTATGAAGATTGGTATACAAATATCAGTTTGTGCCTCAGTTTTCAAATTATCAGGGTATATTACAAGTAGTGGAATACCAGAGTCATATGGAATTTCTATGTTCAGATTTTTAAAAAATTGTTTATTAATTTCAATGAAAAATTACAGAGACTTGGGGTTTCCATTCATTCACTGTTTCACTTTTCTTCCCTCCCAACCCTCCCCCCTAGTATAATACCCTCTTGGAAAAGTAAAAGAAAGAATCCTTCATTGTTTTAAAAACACTCCCCCAGGTCCAGTCCACTATGTACCCTTCTCTCTGGACTCCTGTCATGACAAAAATACCTAATCACATAACTCTTTTAAACACTTTTCTCCCTTATCTGTTTCGGTGCAATATACACTACTGAACTCATCCTTCTCAGTCTCCCCACAATCCCAATATCAGTCCTGTTTTACAACAGTGGCACCATGCAGTATTTATCCTTTTGTGACTGAGATACTTCACTCAGCATAGTGTGCTCCAGGGTCCCCCGTTTTGAATAATATTGCATAAGTTTCTCCTTTTTCAATGCAGCATAGTATTCAAATGTGAATATACCACAGTTTCTCTATCCATTCGTTGTTGATGGGCACTTAGGTTGTTTTCAACTCCTTGCAATTGTGAACAAAGC
>NW_006400224.1:171360-174785 GCF_000299155.1 Elephantulus edwardii | reverse complement strand
TTCTCTAGCCATTCGTTTGTTGATGGACACTTAGGTTGTGGGAAGGTGGTTCTTACAATAAAAGGCCTATATAGACTAGCACTTTGTCTATTATAGTGAAGAGGTTAGGAACCACAAGATGTAGCTCAGCTATGTCATTTATGGTCTTGGCATTTAATCTTATCTGCTCTCCCTTATAGGTTACTCTTTTTTTTTTTCTCCCTTGCTGCTTTCAGGATTCTCTATCTTTGGTTTTGGCAAATTTAACTATGATATGACTTGATGTTTTTCTTTTAGGGTCTAATCTACATGGTGTTCACTGAACTTCTTGAATATATATTCTCTTGTTCTTCATTATGCCTGGGAACATTTCCTCTAGTAATTCTTCCACAACTTTTTCAGTGTCTTTACTTGCTTCTTCCTTTTCTGGGATTCCAATGATGCACATGTTATTTCTCTTGATGGTGTCCCATATTATTCTTAGGTTTTCTTCTTTTTTGAGTCTGCATTTTTCTCTAGCAGATCAGTGGTGACAATTCTGTCTTCAATTTCACTGGTTCTTTGTCCGATCTTTTCTTCAGTTCTGGTCATGTGTCCTGCCATCATGTTGACATCATCTGAAACATTGGACCTCATAGTTTGGATAGTGGATGCTTGTTTTTCCAGTGCCACTAATGCCTTGTTTGTTTGCTCTGCATTGTTCTGCTTTTTTTTTTTTTTTAGGTCCTTCTGGTTTTTGCTTGTAGTATCCTGTAATTCATCGTTTGTCTTTCAATCACTCTTCATTTAAATTCTGTGTCAGAAAGTTCTATCAGACTTTCTGAGTTCAGGAAATCCACTGATACTGTGTTGCCCTTTGGGGGTGACATCTTGCTTTGCTCTTGTGTATTGTGTGGGATAGCTTGCTTTCTTCGAGACATTGATATGTTCTTGATCTGAAGACAATATTCTAAAGATCAGTTGGGCAGGTATCCCATTTGGGTGTTTCTCTGAACTTCTGACTTCAGAGAAATGTCAGTTCAGAGCCTGTGAGAGAAACCTCTTGTTGGCAAGACAGGTCAAGGTGCTCCCGATTAAAGGCAAGTTCATTGCCCAGTCTTGTCAGCACCAGTGTGGAGCCAAATGGGGTGAGTCAGGCACAGGGTTGGGGTGATTGCAAGGGTAGCTCAAACACTTGGGGGACCTCACTCAGACCTCAGCTGTCTGCATGTGCTCACAATTGGGATCCCTACTCAAATTCGCACTGTCATTTCCCACCCAGTGGTTTTCACTCAGTGGTCCCTTGCCAGTGGCATTTACATAGGTGCCCTCACACATCAGCCCTTAGTCAAGTATAGTGTCCTGGATCTAATGGGGCCCAAAAAGTTCAAGTCAAATTTCTACCAACCCACTAACTTCTGGCTGGTCTGAAGAGTCCACAAAATTTCAGACAGATTACCAGTAGCTGGCTCATTTCTGGGCAGTCACCGTGGCCCAAGGGAGCTCAGCCAAATTCCCCACCAGTGGGCACGTCCTTGGGTATTCTCCCAGGTAATCGGCGGTGCCCAAGGAAACCCAGTCAGGATTCTACCGGCCTTTCTCCTGCCAGATTAGTTCCACAGCAGCTTGGCTGGTGGCGTCCGGCAATGGCTGGATCTGTGGTATGGCTTTTCATTGCTGTAACTCCAAAAGGAAATTCTGCAACAGAAGTTCTGATTTGAAATCCTACTGTCCATGGATTGTAGGGTTGGTTGGTCTCTGTGAGGCATGAAGGACTTTCTAGGGGCCCTTGGGCTCCACTGGGTCACAGGGCTGTGGCAGGTGCAGAGGCACGTGGTTGTGGAGCTGCTGGGGGGGAGGGTCGGAGAACATAAGGCACTACCACTGGGAGACAGGGGGTGGGGCTTTGGTGCGCCTGGGGGTTTATGCAGCTGCAGGCCACACAGTGGAGTCACATGGAGTTGGGCTATCTCTCTTCTCGGGTCACCTGGCAGCCAGGGGCTGTTGATCCTTGGGGTCACGCTGTGGTCTCAAATGATGGCAAGCGGTTGCTCCCTACTTGCTCCTGGTAGCTGGGTTCCACAGTGCCTTGGCTGATGTCTTTTGGCTGGGACTCAGCTGTCCTGTGTGTGGTTCAAATTCCAGCTCTCTGGTTTCATTGGGTTCTGGCTGCCCTCAGTTCCAGCTGCCTATGTTCAACTTTTTGAGGAAGCACCAAACTGCCTTCCAGAATGGTTACATCATATCACAATCCCACTAACAATGTATAAGATTTCCTTTCTTGCCACATCCTGTCCAACAACTATTGCTTCCCTGTTAAACGTTGTCACTCTTACTGGAGTGAGATTGTACCTCACTGTAGTTTTGATTTGCATCTCTCTTATTGTCAGTGATTTGGAGCATTTATTCGTGGGTCTGTTTGTCATTCTAATTATCTTCCTCTGTGAAAATTCTTTCTATGTCTTTTGCCCATTTTATAATCAGGTTATCAGTCTTTTACTTGTGGATGCCAGGAGTATTCTGTAAACTTTTGTTATTAAGACTCTTGTCTGAAAAAAAAAAGACTCTTGTCTGAGATGGAATTACCAAATATTTGTCCCCAAGGATGTCCAATGTCACAATTTCTATTCAATATTGAATTGAAAGTGCTTGCTGGGGCAGTATAACAAGAGAAGGAAGTAAAAGGCATCCAGATCAGCAAAGAAATGATTAAACTGTTGCTATATGCATATGACATGATAGTGTACACAGAAAACCCCAATGGTCCGACAACAACAACAAAAAGATTGTTAGAATTAATAAGCTAATTTAGTAGAGTGACAGGATATAAGATCAATATCCAAAAATCAATAGGATTCCTCTACAGTAACAAAGAGAACTCAGAGAAGGAAATAAAGAAAGCAGTACCATTTACAAGAGCCAACCACAAATTGAGATACTTGGGAGTAAACATAACTGGAGATTCAAGAGACCTATACAAAGAAAACTATAAAGTATTTCTGAAAGTCACAATAAAAGACCTAAAGAAATGGAAAAAATGTGCCCTGTTCATGGATAGGAAGACTCAATATGGTGAAAATGACAGTCCTACCAAAAGTAATCTACATGTTCAATGCAATAAAAATCCAGATACAAAATTCACTTTTCAAGGAGATTGAAAGGGAAATTACCAAATTTATTTAGAAATGCAAGGGACCCAGAATAAGCAACAAAAATGAGGTTGGAGGTACAGCACTCCCTGACCTTAAAACATACTACACAGCAGTGGTAACGAAAACAACATAGTAGTGGTACAATGATAGACACATTGACCAATGGAATAGAATTGAGAAACCACAAATAAACCCAGTTATCTATGGTCAACCTATATTTGACAAGGAAATCAAAGCTATCAAATGGGGAAATGATAACCTCCTCAACAAATGGGGCTGGCAAAACAGGACTTCCACCTACAGAAAGCTGAAACA
>NW_006400224.1:160209-170595 GCF_000299155.1 Elephantulus edwardii | reverse complement strand
AGAATTTGTTGCTTGCTGTTCTGTTATATTTTGCTATTCTTACTGGGGTGAGATGATATCTCATAGTTGTTTTGATTTGCATCTCTCTTAGAGCTAGGGACTTTGAACATTTCTTCATGTGATTGTTGGCCATCTGAATGTCTTCTTTGGTGAAGTGTCTGTTCATATCCTGTGCCCATTTTTCTATTGGAACCATAACCTTCTTAAGAGATCAACGGGGATCAAGTTTAGAAATGCTAGTCCGAGGTATAAAGACACTGCCAAATTCAACCAGAAATGCACAGTATTAAGAAGATAAAATTGATGTATTGGACCTCTGATGAGTAAATCTCTATGCCATGAAAAACTTTTCCAACAGGGTTAAAAGAAAACCTACGGACTTGATTCTTGTAATGTTGCTCAGGCTGGATAGAATAAATCTTTAATGCTTGAAAAAAAGAATTAACTTTATTCTTGTTTCACCTAGGAATCTCTGGTCCGAAGAAAGAGCTACACTGCCTGCTTCTGACTTGATGATAGTGATATTCCCCCTAGCTTTATTTCTTTCTTATTCCATGCTTTTTCTCATATAGGCTTACTGACTATTAACTTTAACTATCTTTCAATATATATTGACTTCCACATTTTGATCTCTAACTCATTTATCTTCTGAGCTGATGAAAACTTGAAATATTTCCCAATCCCATGCACATTTTCCCTACTCCTATCATGAACTTCTCCATCTATCTCCAAAGCCATCACCACACCTCATAACTTATGTTCTTGCCTCTGATTTGTGCCCCGTAACTAGTCAACTCTGTCTCAGCTCTACAATCATCTTTCTAAATAAAGTATGACTACTTCTACCAAATGCAGAAATGGAAATCAGAGATAAAGACAACAACATTAGGTTTTTTTTTAATGTATACTACAATGAAATGTGCAAGGAGATAGAATCAGAAAATCAAAAGGGGCGAACTCGCCCAGCATTTCTTAAACTCAAGGAACTGAGGAACAAATTCAAACCTAGAGTTGCTGTAATCAAGGATGCTTTGGGCAGAATATTAAATGATCCAGGAAGTATTAAAAGAAGATGGAAGGAATATACTGAGTCATTATATAGAAAGGAATTGGCAGATACAGAGGAATTTAAAGAAATAACATATGAGCAAGAGCCTATGGTGATGAAGGAAGAAGTTCAAGCTGCTTTGAAGGAAATAGCAGAAAATAAGGCCCCAGGAATAGATGGTATAACAATTGAAGTATTTCAGATAACAGATGTTGCCCTGGATGTGCTCACCAAGTTGTGCCAAGAAATCTGGAGAACAAGCACTTGGCCAACTGACTGGAAGAGATCTATATTTGTTCCCATTCCAATGAAAGGGGACCCAACTGTATGTGGAAACTACAGAACAGTGTCATTGATTTCACATGCAAGCAAGATTCTACTGAAGATCATCCAAAAACGATTAGAACAGCACATCAGCAGAGAACTGCCGGAAGTCCAGGCTGGGTTTAGAAGGGGTCGTGGTACTAGGGATATTGTTGCTGATGTTAGATGGATCTTGGCTGAAAGCAGAGAATACCAGAAGAATGTCTATCTGTGCTTTATTGATTATGCAAAGGCATTTGACTGTGTGGATCATAACAAACTGTGGCTGACTCTGAGAAGAATGGGAATCCCAGAACGTTTAATTGTGCTAATGCAAAACCTATACTTGGACCAAGAGGCAGTAGTCAGAACAGAGCAGGGTAACACTGCATGGTTCAAAATTGGGAAGGGTGTACGCCAGGGATGCATCCTGTCTCCATACCTTTTCAACATGTATGCAGAGCAGATTATCCGAGAGGCTGGGCTCTATGAGGAGAACTGTGGCATCAGGATTGGTGGAAGATCTATTAACAATCTGCGTTATGCAGATTACACAACCCTGCTTGCTGAAACTGAGGAGGACCTCATGCACTTGCTGCGAAGGGTCAAGGACTGCAGCCTTCAGTATGGACTGAGGCTCAATGTCAATAAACAAAGATTCTCACCACTGGACCAATTGGCAGCGTCAGGATGGATGACAAAGAGATTGAGATTGTTCACAGCTTCAGTTTCCTCTGCTCCATAGTCAACACTCTTGGTACCAGCAGTCAGGAAATCAAAAAGTGTATCGCGATGGGAAAGTCTGCTCTTAGGGACCATTCTAAAGTACTCAGGAGCAACAGTGTCTCTCTGGAGACTAAGGTGTGCCTGATACAGGCCGTGGTATTTGCAATCACTTGTTATACATCAGAGAGTTGGACAATGACTAGGGAGGACAGAAGGAGAGTGGATGCTTTTGAGCTGTGGTGCTGGATAAGGGTACTGAATGTACCATGGACTGGCAGGAAAACAAACAGATTCATCTTGGAGAGGATTAAACCAAGGTACTCCTTGGAGGCAAGCATTCTGTGGCTTCGTCTGACATACTTTGGACATGTTGCCAGGCAGGACGGACGGGTCCTTGGAGAGGGACATCATGCTTGGGAGGGTGGAGCGACAGCGCAGGAGGGGAAGACCCTCTAAGAGATGGATTGATTCGGTGACTGGGGTCATCGGGATGGGTGTGTCAGAGGTGGTGCGGTTGGGGCAGGATAGAGCAGGGTTTAGGGCTGTTGTGCATAGGGTCGCTATGAGTCGCAAACGACTCGACAGCATATAACAACACAACAACAACTAGTTTATTTACATAATTTTAATACAAATTTGAATTAATTATTTCAATTTCTTGCACCCTCTCCTCTTCTAAAACTTTTTACTAACATCTTCAGAAAGAGTATCATGCTAAATACTCAAACTATTATACCTAGGCATGTGATGAGTCCCTACTCTTTCCCCAACAAGAAACACCATTAGCCATTAGTAATGACTCCCCACTCCTGTCTTCCTGCCTTCAGTCCTTGGAAACCAGTAGATTTGTTAATATAGGGCATTTAATAAAATTATATACATTGCTTTATATGAATGATTTTTTTCACTGAATTTAATGCTTTCAAGTTTATCCATGTTGCAGCAAATATTCCTTTATTCCTTTTTATTGACAAGCAATATTCCATTATATGAATGTATTATGTTTTCTTTATCATTCAACTGTTTGCTGACATTGAGTTGTTTACAATTTTTCTAAATATCACTCCATCACTCATTATCCCCTCATCAGAGGCTGTAAATTGCACAGAAAGAGATTGTCCATCTTTCTCTCAAGGAGCAACTGGTGGATTCAAATCCTCTGGGTTGACAGCATAACTCCTTACCCACTAGGCCTCCAGAGCTCTTGAATTTTCCACAATAATATTTTGTAGGAGAGAAAATGGAGGCAAAATATCAAAATAGATTCTGCAATTGTTTATAAATGTTTTCCCGCAAGCATGAGCCCTTCATTCTGAGCTTAATTTAAAGCTTAATTTTCAGCTCCTTGCTCCTTTGCTAGAGTCATGAATGTTTACTTAGCTTGAGAAAAAAAAGCTAATTAAATACGTTTTACAAAATGCAAAAGCAGTTGATTTAGACAACCAGATGGAATTATTCTCTTGTAATGTAAACTACCTATGGAGTTTGGAAGTTCCTCAAATCAATTATAGTTACAAGAATAAATCCAAACAAATAATAATCTTATTCTTATCCCCAAGTGATAAAGCAAAGCTCATCCTACATTATGATGTTAAATTGGGTTTTTTAATGAAAATTTTTAAATTATATTTTTTAAAATATTTAGATAACTGAAGACTAAAATTACTACCTAAATAACAAAATAAAATCCATAAAAACCCCAAAGCTACTGTCATCAACAGAATGTTTAATTTATGGTGATCACATAGAATTTATGAAGTAGGGTTTGTTTCTGGTTTGGGTGGTTTTGTTTGTTTGTTTGTTTTTGTTTTTCTTCAGACCATTTCTATTCACCAGTGCCTTTCTCAGAATTACATTTTAGAATTTATCAGAACAAGATGATTTCCTAGTACTGTGTTCCTTAACCTTAAGGGCTGAGTTCTGTAGGGTTTACTGACAAGTTCTACTTGAGTAAATTGTATTTAAACAATCACATATTTCTTTTGAGCCTTTTTCAGTGACTGGCCCAAGGTCAGTTTTATATTCTACTGAAATCATAAATTGACACTTGAGATAAACAGAATGTTTACTCTCTCCATGTGAACAGAGGCTGATATGTAAATTTATCCTTATTCTTTCACGGAATTTGCATTTACACTATTAACCAAACATCACAGGATTCCCAATCAAACAGTTTTAATGATCAACACCTCTTTATGACCATTCACCATATCAGAGAAAAAGAACCTGCAATCTAGATTAAAACTAAAAACACCAAGCAACATTGCTCTTCTCTCTGGCTTAGTGGTAATTGGATGAACTTTCCATACAAGAGATGTTTTGATGCTTCACTGCTTAAAAGTAATTACTATAGTTTCCTGCTTTGTGTATACTTGTTATGCTCCTTTTATCTGCTACAAACATGTCACAATCACCTATCATTTTTTTTAGGTTAAATAAACCAAGTATCTCCAAATCTGTTCTTCACATTAAAAAGGATGCAAAAGAAAGACTCAATACACAAGCAAGCAAAATGTTGTTCTAACTAAAGCAAGATACTGTAACTTATGACAAAGCACAAGCTAGAAAATGAAAATAGAAAATATTGATAGTCACTGTCTATTAATGTCATTGTGTGTGATTGCTAACATTTCCAGTATGTAGTTTTACAAAAACAAATTATTCCCAGGGCAGAAGTGTGTGTCACTAACTTGCTCTAAGGTGAGCCTATATTTCACAGGTAAGAAGCCTGAATATCCAAATACCCTGGGGCCCCATGAAAAGTTACTAGCAGAGGCTTAAGTCTTCTGATGCAGTTAAACAAGGGGCCTCCAAGGGCAGTAGGAGGGATAAACTTAGTACCTGTGTTTGCTCTCCATTCTCTCTTAACAAAGGCAGCTATTCTGTGTTATGAGTTTTCAGAACACAGAAGGGATTAAGCAGTGGGACCACACAGCTCATTCCTCTTAGATTGGGGGTTGGGTTAAAGTCTTGGTCAAGCCACAGAGAAGAGTCAGAGCCTTGTTGGTTTTTTATTTTGTTTTTTGTTTGTTTTTTGTTTTGTTTTTGGGTTTTGGTTTGTTTGGGGTTTTTTGTTGTTGTTGTTGTTGTTTGGTTTGTTTGGTTTTGGGTTATTTTTATTTGCTGTGTTCTTTTTAAAACTCTGCCTGAAACCTTGGCATTTGAGCTTTGCTAAAGCGGAGCACATGTTTGAAACTTGCTCCATGGCCCTTCTTGTGTTGTTTCAGCATCCAATGTAATGTTAGCAAGTTCAAAGCAGGCTGCACAAAGGAGAAAAGTGGCATTCTTTCAAAAGCTCCTGGATTCTGCTTCCTGTAAGGAATAAAAAATGAACTCTGTTGGCACTGAGCCTTGCTAGGTTACTGAAGATCCCCTGTTGGAATGTCAGACACATCAGTAAATGACTTGATCCAGCAACAGAACTGACATAATTCATGGCATTGATAGCACAAGACGAGCGTTTCTACCCAACTTCAGTGCTTGCCTTATGAAGAAGACGATGAAGAAAGGAAAAGAATGAAAAGAAGAAAGCAAAGGGCCTGGGGGTGTAGGGAAAGGCGGAGGACACAGTTTCCTTTTCAGCATGACTGTCAAATGGTGATCTAATTGTGGCCGGCTGCAGGAGAGCAGATAGCTTTTCTGAGGCCTGCAAGTATTTCTGCCACTCACGAGGCTGGGGATGCCACACACAGTCTGTTTGTTCAACATAAGCAAACAGATTGTAAACTGGCTGATAATTTTTGTACTGACAATGTCATTTACAGCTGTCAGCCTTTCGTCTGTCTTGTTTGCTTTATTCAAATATGAACCAAGTGGACCGCCCTTCCAGCGCTTTCTTCTGCATTAAAATCACATCCATTCTCTTCCAAACTGTCTTATCTAAAATTCATTGGAGTCCAATCAGTTGGTTGAATACTTTGTTGTTTCTATGGAGGCAAGAAGTCTAGTGTGAACTTTGTGGAACTAGGAAGTTTCAGATTTACAGTCTTGGAGTACACATTTCTTTCAGTTGGCTTCTTTTGAGACAAAGAGGCAAGAAATTTAAATATTATGCTTGTGCTGGGAAAAAGTGCTTAGCTAATATAGTAATTCTAATTGGCAGATATATGACTCCTCTTCAACACTGCCTCCCAATCTTGAAATTTCTCTGTTATTAGTGGGAAAAGTGGTATTCTCTGTCATCACACAATAACCTGGCAGCAGGCAAATTGCTGCAAATATTGCCACTTGTTCAGGCAATGTGGGTGCATCTTTTAGAAAATGACACTAAGAGAGCAGTATGATATGTGAGCTCATTGAATCTGGGGTTGGTAGCTGAGTGCTAGACTCTTTCAACTCTAGGATGTGCTCAATTTTTTGAGGTTCCACCTCATGTCTACAGGGTAGGGGTATTTAAATTTATTTTTATTTTACACTGGTTTACATACAAAATGTGTTTCACACATTACTCTTTATTACATTACATTTAGTACAATCATTCCATACACTGTATTTTATAAAATTAATCAGCATTGATTCATGCCCATCATTACATCACCTTTTCAGGTCCTCACTGGATCTTCTCTAATACCTTCAACCTCTTCCTCTGCCTACCAAACTCTGTGACCTCATGATTTTCCCTATTCCCCAGGCTCAGGCTTCCTATCTCCTCTTTGGACTTTTGTTCATGTCTATCTTACTATAGATCACAACAAATTGTGGCTAACTTTGAGAAGAGTGGGAATCCTAGAACACTTGATTGTGCTCATGCAAAATCTATACTTAGACCAGAGAAACACTGCATGGTTCAAAATTAGGAAATGAGTATGTCAGGGATGTGCCCTTTTTCCATTCCTTTTCAATTTGTATGCAGAACATGTTATTTGGGAGACTGGATTTTATGATAAGGAGTGTGGCATCATGATAGGAGGAGAGATTGAGGTTGTTAACAATTTCAGCTTGCTCGACTCATCAATCAACACTCTTGGCACTACTGTTGTGTATCATCAAGCTGAACCCCCAGCAGTTTTTCAGAGGCAGTTAATCACAAGAGAGAAAATTGTCCATCCTTCTCCCACCAAGTAGCTGGTGGAATTCGAACCACATGCCTTTGGGATTACAAAGCAGCTTCTCAACACTAGGCTAACAGAGCCCCCTACTCTTGGCACTAGCAGCCAGGATAACAAATGAAAATTGCATTAGAAAAATCTGCTGTCAGGAAACTCTCCAAAGTGCTAAAAGCAATGATGTCAGTCTAGAGACTAAGGTGTGCCTGGTTCAAGCAATGGTCTTCACAATTATTTGCATCAGAGCATCAGATAACTGAAAAATGACTAATAATGACAGAAATGTCTTTGAGTTGTGTTGCTGGAGAAGAATATTGAACATACTATAGACCACCAGGAAAATAAACAGGTGTGTCTTGGAAAGGGTGAAAACAAGTTTCTCCTTGGAGGCTAGGATTTTGAAGCTCCATCTCACATGCTTTGGACATGTGGTCAGGAGAGACCAGTCTTTGGTGAAGTACATCATGCTTGAAAAGTTGGAGGGTAACACAGAAAAAGGAAGACCCTAAATGGGATGGATTGACACAATAATTGAGGCAATGGGACTAGATGTGCTGGAGTCAGAGACACTGTCTCAGAATAGGGCAGAGTTCAGAGCTATTGTACATAGGTTTGCTATGAGTTGCTGGTGATTCAATGGCATTTAACAACAATGACATCTTAGTAATTATCCTTCTATTTTTACAATAATGATCGTAAGCAGTACTTGGCCTTATATGACTGGTTTAGTTCACTCAGCATAATGCTCTTAAGCTTCTTCCATGTTATTATTAGATCTTTTATTTTACTTTTCAAAATCTTTGCTTTTGAGTGCTGTACAGTATTCCATCTCATGAATGTACCACAATTTCTTCATCCATTCATTTGCTGATGCTCATTTGGGCTGTTTGCATTTTCTTGTTATTGTGAATAACACTGCTATGAACACCAGTGTATAAATATCCATTTGTTTCTTAGTCCTATTTTCCTCGGGGTATGTTCCTAGCAATAGTGGAATAGCTGGGCCATAGGGGATTTCAATGTTCAGCTTTTTAAGGAAGTGTTAAACTGACTTTGAAAGTGATTTCACCATTTATAATCCCACCTACAGTGTGTGAGTTCCAATCTCTCTACATTCTCTCCCACATTTTTTGCTTGCTGTCCTAATAAATTTTGCCACTGCTACCAGGTGAGATGATGTATCATTGAATTTTATATTTGCAACTCTCTTATTATCAGTAATTTTGAGCATTTTTACTGTGTATGCTGCCCATATGAAGTTTCCACTGTGAAAAAGTCCATGTCTTTTGCCCAATCTTCAGTCTTTTTCTTTTGGAGCTCCTATAGTATTCTGCAAACTTCCATTGTGAGATCCTTGTCTGAGTTAGCATTGCCAGGTGTTTTTCTTTAATCTGTAGGATTTCATCTTATTGGAAAAAGTATTTGATGCTCACAGAGACTTAATCTTTAGAAGATTTCATCCCATTTATCCTTCCCTGGTTGTGGATTTCTGCCTTTATTTGTCAGCCTATTTATACCATAGTCCAGGAATTCTTAGTTTAGTGCCGTTTTGTCTTTTACAATCTTTTTGATTTTTGTTCTTTACCTCTAGGTTTCTGATCCACCTGTTATCATGCAATTAGTGTACTAGTTTGCCCTTCCTGCACAGGCAAGAGAATTTGCCAGGTGGAAGAGATTAGAGGAGGGGATGGTACCTAAGTACTAAGGTGGTATATTTTGCAGCATTTTAGGATTTTTGGGAGAGCACACTTTAGTTCTTGGAGTATTAAACTGTAGGCCAAAGATTTTTGTTAGAGTGTGGAGACAAGAAGGAAAAGATGAGGAGGCAGAAGTGAAGGTAAAAAGTAAAGAAACATGTATTATTAAGTTACATTCCAAAGGGGCAGACCTCCTTCTTTGAAAGGAAATATGAAGGAAAGGGTGCTTGCTAGTGAGATGAGTCTTTATTCATGTACACCTTCTCTGGATGGGCATTGGGACTGGATCCAATGAGATGATGCCATGGAGAATTCAAAGTTTAATTGTCATTCCGGTCCCTGTTCTTTGACATCATTCATGCTCTCAAAGCATCCAGTACTTCCGACATCTCTTATGTGCTTAAAGCACTACTTTTATTTATGGTACTGTCTCTTTCCTAGCTTTAATGTAACTTCGGCCTCCTGTATATCACTGGTTTTGATACTCACTCTTTTTAGTTTATTTTTTGTCTAGTGTAAATGTGAATTCTGTTTCAGCTTTCTGGAGGTATAAGACCACTTCATTTGTTGAAAAGTTTGTCAATTCCTCATTTGACAGGTTTTATTTCTCTGTTAAATGTTAGTTGACCATAGGTAGATGGATTAGTTTCTGGATTCTCAATTCTGTTTCATTGATCTATGTGTCTTTTACTGTAGCAGTGCCATGCTATTTTGTTTATGACAGCTGTAGAGTAGGTTTTGAGATCAGGAAGTGCTATGTCTCCTACTTTATTTTTGCTTTTCAGAAGTGCTTTGGTTATTTGGGATCTCTTTCTTTCCAAATAAATTTGGCAATGGACTTTTCTTTCCCTTTGAAAAATATATTTGGTGTCTATGTTGAAGTACAATAAAAATGTGCATTGATTTTGGTAGAATTGTCATTTCTAACATTTTGAATCTTTCTATCCATGAACAGGGAACATTTTCCCATTTATTTAGTCCACTTATTATTTCTTGAAGTAGTGTTTTGTAATTTTCTTTATAAAGGTATTTTGTGTATCAAGTTAGGTTTATTTCCAAGTATCTTGATGTGTGAATGGCTATTGTAAATTAAATTTTTTTCTTAGTTTTGTTATCTCTGTCTCTTAGGTTACTATAAGGAATCCTACAGATTTTTGTATATTGATCTGGTACCCTGCCACTTTGGGTGTAAAAACCTTGGGGTTTTATGTGTACACTATTATATCCTCTGCATACAACAGTTTTACCATCTCTTGTCAATTTGAATGTTTCTTAGGTCCTTCTCTTGTCATATTTTCCTACCATACTTCCAGTACAATATTGAATAGGAGTGATGAAAGTGGGCATTCTTGACTGAGTCTCTTTTCAAAAGGGGAACACCATGAGTCCTTCTCCATTGAGAATGATGTTGGTTCTTGGTTTTGCATATTTAAGTTTTCACTTTGTTGAGGATATTAGCTTCCTTTTTCCCTATAATTATATTTTATTAATTTTCATAAACATTTACAGAGATTTTGGGTTTCCATTCATTCATTGTTGCACTATTCTCTCTACCCTCCTCCCAGTT
>NW_006400224.1:143354-158264 GCF_000299155.1 Elephantulus edwardii | reverse complement strand
TATAATTTGGAGAGTATCTTGGATTTTGTTGAAGGGCTTTTCTGAGCCAATTAACAGAATGATGCAGTTCTTCATTCTTTGCCTTGTTAATGTGATGAATTGGGCTGATAGTTTTTCTTATGTTGAACCATTTTTGCACACTTGTAGTGAATCCAGCTTGATAATGATTTATTTTTAATTTCTTATGTTATTGGTTTGCTTACAAGGTTCATATACATTGTGTTTAACATTATTCTTCATTTACATTGTGTTTCACACAAGCAATACTATGCATTATATTTTATAAAGTTAATTACCATTGTACCATATTCAGGTCCCACCAAATATTTCCCATTTCATTTACTCCAACCCTCTGCCTATCCACTTGTGCAATCCTGTAATTTTGCCCCATTCATCTTCACTGCTCTGCTTCCACCCCATCGCACTTGTGCCAGCATACATGTTTTATTAGTTATCCTTCTATTTTTAAAATGATTATTTTATGCAGTATTTGTCTTTATAAGACTGAGTTGGTCACTCAGCATAATAGGCTCCAGTGTCCCAAGTTATGTCACTTTTTTTCCAAATTGTTGTTCTGCATTTCTACATAGTATTCCATTTGTGAATGTACACAAATTTGTCAGTTTTGTTGGACATTTGGGCAGTTTCCAAGTTCCTGTGATGGTAAAAACACTGCTATGAACACTGGTGTACAAATCTCTGTTTGTGCCTCAATTCTAATTTTCTTGGAGTATATTACTAGCAGTGAAATGGCTGGGTCATATGGAGTTTCTACATTCAACTTTTTAAGGAAGTGTCAAACTGTCTTCCAGACTGATTGTACCATTTTGCAGTCCCACCAACAGTGTACAAGAGCTGCCACATCCTTCCAACATTTAATGCTTACTGCCCTGCTAAACTTTGCCACTGCTACTGGGATAAGATGGTATCTCACTGCAGCTTTGATTTGCATTTCTCTTGTTGACAGTGATTTTGAGCATTTCTTCATGTGTCTGTTGGCCATCATAATATCTTCCTCAGTGAAAAGTCCTGCCACATCTTTTGCCCATTTCATAATTGGGTTTTTTTCTTCTAGAAGACCAATAGTATTCTGTAAACTTTAGTTATGAGACCCTTGTCTGAGACGATATTATTGTTGTTATTGGTCCTGTTATGTGCCATAGTCTCTTATGACTCATAGTGACTCTATGTACAATAGCCCTGAAACTTGTGCTTTGTCCTGTCCCATCCTTATCATCTCTGACAAATCTACCTTCATAACCCTAGTCACTGAATCAATCCATCTCATCGAAGGTCTTCCTCTCTTGCACTGTATCTCCACCCTTCCATGCGTGATGTTCCTCTCCAAGGACTGGTCCCTCCTTGCAAAATGCTCAAAGTATGTCATACAGAGCTTCATAATCCTTGCCTGTAAGGAGCAGCCCAATTTCACTGTTTCCAGGATGAACCTGTTTGTTCTCCTGGCAGTCCATGGTTTATTTACTACAATTTTCCAGCACCACAGCTCAAAGGCATCAATCCTCTTTCTATCGTACCTACTCATTGTCCAGTTTTCTGATGTGTAGTAAGTAATTGTGAAGACTATGGCCTGGATCAGGAGCATCTTAGTCGCAAGAGATGGTATTGTCAAATCTTGTGTTTCCCCTCCCCCCAGTTTTTAAAGAAACTTTTTAAGGAAATTTCAAACATTTTCCCTTTACCTTCTTTCCCTTTACACTGTTTTTTGTTTGTTTGTAAAAAGGTTTTGATGAGCACAGAAATTTAATCTTTAGTAAGTCTCATTCACCAGTTGTAACCTCTCTAGACTGTGCATTTCTGGTGATTTAGTCAGACTCTTTATAACATAGACTAAGCCTTCTGAGCTTGGTCCCAGTTGGTCTCTTATGAACTTTATGATTTTGGGCTTTACTCCCAAATCACTGATCCTCCTTGAGGTTTTTTGGTGTTTTTTTCCTACCCCTATGGTGTGAGATGTGGATCCTGTTTCAGTGTTCTGCAAGTTAACAGTCTAGTTTTGCCAGAATCATTTGTTGAAGTGGTTGTCATTTCCGTGTAGAATTTCAGTTCACCATAGATAAAGAGGTCAATTTCTGCGTTCTTGATTCTGTTCCATTAATTTATATGCCTGTTATTGTACTAGTGCCATGCTGTTTTGCTCTCTACCACTGTGTAGTAGGTTTTGAGGTTGGGGAGTCCAAAGCCTCCCATTTTATTTTTTTCTTTAATAAAGTTTTTGTTTATTTGTGATCTCTTCTTTAAATAAACTTGACAATTTCCCTTTTGGTCTCCTTGAAAACTGAGTTTGGTATCTGTATTGGGATTGCATTGTACATGTAGATTGTTTTGAATAGGATGGTCATTTTTACAATATTGAATCTTCCTATCAAAGAACAGGGCACATTTTCCCATTTATTTAGGTCTTTTGGAGGCATTCACTATAACAGAGCAAGGAAAGACTGCATGGTTCAAAATCATGAAGGGTGTATGCCAGAGACGTGTTCTATCTCCATAACTTTTCAATTTATATGCAAAACAAATCATCTGGGAGGCTGGGCTCTACAGGGAGAAGTATGGCATCAGGACTGGAAGAAGACTCATCAACAACCTGTGTTATACAAATGACACAACCCTGCTTGCTGAAACTGAGGAGGACCTGAAACACTTACTGCAAAAGGTCAAGGACTACAGCCAACAATATGGACTAAAGCTCACAATCAAGAAAACAAACACTCTCACTACTGGGCTGATTGGCAGCATCATGACAGACAGTAAAGAGATCAAAATTGTTAATAGCTTTAATTTTCTTGCCTCCAAAACCAATACCCTTGGTACCAGCAACCAAGAAATCAAAAGATTAATTGTGGTCAGCCCCCTCAGAACCGCCAGCCCAGCAGGGCGCCAGCCAAACATCTGCAACCTGACTGAGGTCCCAGGGTGTACCCACCTTGATACTAGCCTCTCCGGGCACCAGCCAGATATCTGCAACTTGAGTGAAGTCCCCGTGTTTACCCACCCAGACAGCTAGAGCAGCCAAGTGCGGGTGGCACAGCTACAACCTGAGTGGGTTTCCTGCATAAGCCCACCCACACAGCTAGTTTCACTGGACACAAGCCAGAGAGTGGAATTCTGAGTGAAGTCCCCAAGTGTGTCCACCAAATGGGTGTCTGAGCACATGCCCACCCAGCATATGGCTGTGTGTGTGCCTGCCCCACAAGCTCCCTCTTTGCAGTCCCTCACTTCAGCCTCACACTTCCTCATGTCCAATCAATTAACTGCATTTAATCCAGAGCACCTTGTTCTTATTTAGCTGTAACAATTATCCAGTAGAAGAAGCCACTTTCACAGACCTTAAATGAATACTTCCCTTGGTTCAGAAATTCGGAGAGAAACACAGGCAAAGTGACTGCTACACCCTCTTCTGTAGCAGTGACTTCAGATTAAGAACCTATCATTAACTCAGGCATGAAAAATTCTACAATACCAATATCAGGTAAGAAGCAAGCCCCTCTCACATCCTAGACAAGTGCAAAGCAAGATGTCACTCCCCAAAAGTTGCACAGTATTAATATATTTCCTGAAACCAGGAAGTTTGATGGAACTAACACAGAATTTAAAAGAACAATGACTGAATATCTTCAATGAGTGAAAGACAAACTTGAAGAATTATAGGATACTGTAAGCAAAAACCGGGAGGAGCTTAAAAAAATAACTCAAAACAATGCAGATAAAACAAAAGAGACATTAGAGGCTCTGGAAAAACAAGAAACTGTGATTCAAAATATGAGGTCCAATATATCAGAGGTTGTCAACATGATGGAGGGACATATGAGAAGAGTTGAAGAGATGGAACCAGAACCAGTGAAACAGAAGATAGAATTGTCACCACTGGAGGACATTATGCTGAATGAAATATCTCAGTCACAAAAGGACAACTACTGCATGGTGCCACTGTTGTAAAATGGGACTGACATCAGGGTTGGGAAGAGACTGAGAAAAATTGGATAAATTATGTATACTGCATTGAAACAGATGAGAGAGAACAGTTTAAAAGTGATATATGACTGGGTATTATGGTTATGACAAGAGTCTAGAATGAAGGTTGCATAGTGGAGCGTACAGGGGACGGGGTGTGTGTGTGTGTGTGTGTGTGTGTGTGTGTGTGTGTGTGTGTGTGACTGTATACCAATGAAGGATTTTTTCTTTTGCTTTTCAAGGAGAGGAGCAAATTGGGACAGGGGAGGCGTGGGCAGGGAAAAAAGTGCAACAATGAATGAATGGAAATCCAAAATATCTGTAAATGTTCATTAAAATAATAATTAAAAAATTGTTACCACTCGTCTGCTATGCTAGAACAAAAAGTAGAATCTAAAAGAAAGGAAAAACAAGAAAACCGAAGGAAAATGTGGGACACCATCAAAGAAAATAACATGTGCATCATTGGAATCCCGAAACAGCAAGAAGCAAAGAAGCAAATAAAGCCACCAAAGAAGTTGTGGAAGAATTACTAGAGGAAAATTTTCCAGGCATAATGAAGAGTGAGAGGAGACTATATATATACAATCTCCAAGAGGCTGAGAGAACAGAATAAACCCCAAAAGAAAAACACCAAGATATATCATAGTCAAATTTGTCAGAACCAAAGATAAGGAGAAAATTCTGAAAACAGTAAGGGGTAAACAAAGGATAACCAATAAGGGACAGTAGATGAGATCAAGTGCTGGTTTCTCAGCAGAAACTATGCGAGCAAGAAGACTATGGAATGACACATATCAAACACTCAAAGAACACAACTGTCAACCAAGAATATTGTACCTAGCAAAATTGTCCATCAAATAAGAAGGAGAGATCAAGATATTCCCTGAAAAACAGAACCTAAGGGAGTTGTTTTTTTTTTATTTTATTTTTTTTACAGACAAGCATTTTACCTAACAGATAAAAGACAATTCCCTTAAAGATACAGCCAAAACATTCACTGTCCCCCAACCCAAAATATGTGCCTTGTCTCTTCCCTTTCCCTTCTACATCTCCATACCTTGAACTTTGGCTACCTGATCAAACTCTCCCTTCCCTAGCCATTTCTCTCTCTTTTCTTTTTAATAATATTAATGAACATTTTGGATTTCCATTCATGCATCGTTGCACTTTTCTCCACCCCTCACCCCAGTTCGCTCTTTTCTTTGAAGAGTAAAAGAAAAATTCCTTCATTGGTATACAATCCCCCTGCACTCCTCCACCCCCACCCCGAGTATATGCCACTCTGCAACCTTCATTCTGGACTCGTATGATAATCATAATACCCTATAATAAATTGTTTTTAAACTATTCTCACCCTCATTAGTTTCAATGCAGTATGCATAATTTATCCAGTTTTTCTCATTCTTACCCCAACCCTGATGTCAGCCCCATTCTACAGCAGTGACACTATGCAGTGTTTGTCCTTTTGTGACTGAGATATTTCACTCAGCATAATATCCTCAATGGTTACCCATTTTATTGTATGAGTTCCTTGTTTTTTTCAGTGCAGCATAGTATTCCAGCTTCTCTTCTCTATCCATTCATTTGTTGATGGACATAGCCATCTTTTAATATGATAGCTTAGTCGACAAGTCACTACTGTGATGTCTTGCACTGCACACTGCTACTGATCTATCACGCTAAAGGTAGATGTAGGTTCAAATCCCATGTACCAACTTCAGGGAAATATTTTTGCTTGAGACAGTACTGAGAGAGAAGATCCTTGCCACAGAGCTTCTGCTAAGTTTGTGACTTGGTGACTTTGTTTACATTGCTGACACAGTGTGATAATCTCTGGGTCCTGATAGGTCTCTTCCATATCCAGACCTCAGAAGAAGATTATAGAGAGGTCTCAGATCTTGTCTTGTGTGACTCTATGCAGTTCTCAAAACTAAGTTCTCAACCAGTTTCTGTAAAGAAAAAAAATGCAATTTTAAGGTTGTTTATGTGTATGATAGTAAGTAGATTATTTATGAGGGGAAGAAAAAATTGAGGTTAAGTTATAGAAGAAGCATCGTCAACAGTAGAGGTAGTGAAGAAATAGAGACTAACATGAGATAAAGTTGAACCAGAAATGCTGTTCCAAAGAATCAAAGACTAAGCCTAAGCTGGTTGGTAGACGTGGAGGGAAGATGAGATTGCACACAATTGGCAGAAGTGAAAGTGTAGCAATCTCCCAGAGCTAACAGAATAGAACCACAGATGAAGATCAGAAGGATATTTGATTGCATGTATACCAGAGAAATTATCCAGGTTGAAGTAGTATGTCCTGGGCTTTTCTGACCTGAATTGCAACCTGTTACTTCCTGAATAAATCATGCTTACGGTCTGTGACTTCTGTGTGACCATTACAACAATATGTTATGTACTGTCTAGTCAGAATTAACTCATAGCTTACTCTAGAGTAGGTTTTCAGAAGCAATAAATAACATGGGATGAGATTGTACCTCTTTTTCCCCATGGAGTTGGTAGATTTGAACTGTGTGCCTTAGGGTTGACAGTGAAACTCCTTAACACTAAGATAACAAACCTAAAAGTATAATAAGGTCAACCATGGGAAGGGTAGTTGGGCTTAGAAATGATAGTAAAAGGTATGGGAGTATGGGACTATGTCTGATTTCATAGTATCAGTGTGCTGCTGGTGGGGATTCCTTTCCCTTATGGAGTTAGGAAAGTCAGATTTTTGCCACTTTTACACTTACTGCTTTATTTTTACAGTTGATATCAGCAACAGGGTTCACTGCAATGACTTCAAATTTATAGAAACATGAGATTTAGCAGAGTAAGAAGTTAGGGACTTGGGAAGCACAGCATTTGATTCTAAGATGGTTTCTCCTTTAATGTATCTGAGGGCAAAAGTGCCACTTCTGGAGTCGTTGTTAGGGACTGTCAAGTCAACTATAACTCATACCTATCCTATACACAACAGATCTGAACTCTTTCCTATCATGTACCATCCTTATCAACTCTGAGCTATGAGAGATCATTGCTACACTCACTGTGTCAATCTATTTTGTTGAATGTAGCCCAAGACAAAATCCGGGGTAGTTAAGCAAGATGATTAATAGAATGAAAGTCAAAGCCAAAGGTTAGAAAAGTTATATTGATTAGTTATATCTCACATCCTCCTCCAGTTTCTTTTAAAGATGTGTCTTCATGTTTGAAGTAGTTAAATAGTTAAGGGTGGAGGAATGAAGATGAAATGAAGATGTTTTACAAAGGTTTTGTGTTAAAGTTTATATGTATGTCAAAATAAACTACAAGTATCAAATATTTCTTATACCTAGATTGGAAATTGTGTGGTAGAAGCAAATATTGAGTATTGTAGATTACAGAAAGTGTGTAGATCCACTTTTAACTGGACTTCTGTTGGTGCAGTCTATTGGGATTTGTGTTATTAATCCAACGGTAATGTCTCTGACAATTCTAATTCATCAGCACCTCTGCAGGAGAAAGATGGACAATATTCCCTTATGCTACAAAGCCTCCTGAAAATCCATTATGAATCAATTCTGACTCAAAAGTAGTGACTTGATAGCTGAGTTGAAAGGGAGAAGAAAGATTTTTTTTTCCAAAGAAAGAAACAAACTTGTTCAAACTTTATTCAAAGCAGTGTAGAAGAACATTGGAACTTAGGTTTAAACCTGGACTTTACCCAGTACTTTGTGAGTAAAAAAAATTTACATATGAAAAGGCATATAAACCTAGCTTGGACTACAGAGTAGAGAAGATTTACATTTGAAGGAAAGACCATTGGGGTGGGGATAACTGTGTGACTCTTTGAATTTAGAGCAAGTGATTTGTCTTTGAGTGCACTGAGGCAGGGAAAAAGCCAGTGCCACATGAAGAGTCCCCATCCAAGACAGGAAGTTAAAGGGAGCTGGCAGCCTGATATTTGTGGTAATATCCTCATGTTTATACAGAGAGAGTTCTGGTTGCCTAGTTGTAATGAGTTGTGCTATCAACCCAAAGGCATGTAGTTCAAGTACACCAGTTGCTCTGTGAGAGAAAGATGGTGAGTTGCCCCCCATGTGATTTTCTGCCTTTGAAAAATACACTAAAGGGCCAATTACAAACCAGTTCTATTTCTATGGCATACAACAATAGTTCATAAAGAGGGACCTAGCAGGTAAGGAATTTTGCAGCCAACTCAAAGGCAGATGATTTGTATCCACCAGCTGTTCCTCAGGAAAAAAGACAATCTCTTCCTATGGGTCAGCGGTGGATGGGTTCTAACTACAGTAATGAACTTGAGCCTTTAAGAATTTGAAATGGTAACCTAAATGTTATGCCTTTCTGGTGGTTTGAATCCACCAGCAGCTTCTCAGAAGAAAAAGGGACAGTCTCCTCGTGTGTTACTCACAGTCTTGGATATTTGGTGGATGTTCAACTGTGAGTCAGTTCCAGTTCAAAGGTAATGAATGAATAAGTGGTCAGGGTTAATTAGATGAGTAGAAGTGGGGGAAACAGTAATAAAGAGAGGCTGTGCTTGGAAATATTCTATTGGAATCCATTGATCAGTAAATGCTAAAAGTAAAAGAAAAAAAGTTCCTGATTTGATGACCTGAAGAGTTCTGACCTGTTGACTTAGCCTATGATAGGGGATTAAAGTTGAAAGGAGGGGGCCACCCTGTCTGAAATACAGGAAGATGTGTGGATCCATGAGTCTGTGAATTGGACTTAATTTTGGACAGCTAGAAATGAACTGGCCAGAACCTGAAAGAATACTGGTGTTTGACCCTATTCTAGTATACATTGCTGTATGGGATGACTTGCTGTGGACTAGACCTTACCAGTGTTAATGCTCAAAGTCCTAAGTAGATAGAATAATATTCAGAGAAAGAGCCATGCTTGTCTCCACAGAGCTCTCGTTTGATAAGGGCTGGTAGGTTAGACATTGACTATCTAAAATAAGAGAGATAAAATTGGTAAGTAAATTATTTACATGCTTTCCAGAGGGAAAGGTTAATAATCCAAGCATGAAGATCTATGTTCAGAAGAAACTGGAGAATGTCCTGAGCTATAAAGATTAATCAGTATAACTTTTCTACGCTTTGACTTTGACTTTCATCACATGGGTAGTATTATAAAAATGTGAAGTATTAGTGATTCATCAAAGAGATCCAAGGGCATAATCTGTGGAGATTTGCAATACTAACCCAAAACCATTGACACGTTTAATGATTCAAATCCACCAGTTGCTCCAAGGGAAAAAAACGATTATTCCTCTCTCATGCAATTTATACTCATAGTTGTTATGATTTGCATCTCTCTTAGAGATATGAGTTTTGAAAATTTCTTCATGTGTTTGTTCTACATCCTGTTCATATCCTGTTCCCATTTTGTAGTTGTGCTGTTGTTTATCTTGTGGCCTATTAGTCCATTATCAGACATGTCATTACCAAATATGTTTTTCCAGTTTGTGGCTTCACAAACTACCCTGATGGAGAAGTTTTTGGATGTGCATAGGGATTTGATTCTTAGAAATTCCAATTCATCTATTTTATCCTCTCCTCATTGTAGATTTTTCAGGATGCTTGGAAGACTGTTCATGTTGTGATTAGTGTTTCTATAGTTCTTTCAAGCTTTTCTCTAATGAAGTTTATAGTCTTTAGTTTTAGTCTTATGTCCTTGATCCACTTTGATTTGGTTTTTCTCTATGGTATGAGGTGTGGGTTTTGTTTTTCTTCAGATGATTTTCCAATTTTGCTAACACCATTTGTTTAAAAGCCTATAATTTCCCCACTTAACTAATTTCATCTCCTTGTCAAAAATTAGTTGACCATAGGTAGATGTTCTCAATTCTATTCCATTGATCTATTTTTCTATCATTGTGCTAGTACCATGTTGTCTTGACTACCACAGCAGAGTAGTAGGATTTGAAATCAGAGAGTGAGATGCTTCCAATCTTATTTCTCTTTTTAAGAAGTGCATTGCTTATTCAGGGTCTCTTTTCATTTCAAATTAATTTGGAGATTGCCTTTTCCATCTCGCTGAAGAATGAAATTGGTATTTGAATTGGGATTGCATTGAAAGAGTAGATTGACTTTGGTAAGATCGTAATTTTTTTTTTCTCAATATCAAGCCTTCTTATCCATGAGTAAGAAATATTTTTCCATTTCTCCAGGTCTCTTTTTGGGTTTTGCTGTAATGTTTTGTGATTTTCTTTGAATAAATCTTTTGTGTTTCTAGTTAGATATATTCCCATGTACTTAATCTTGTGGTTAGCTATTGTGATGGATATTGTTTTCCTTAGCTCCAGTTCTTTATTCTCTTTGTCACTGTAGAGAAATACAGTTGATTTTTGTACGCTGATCTTTTATCCTGCCACTTTGCCGAATTGGTCAATTATGTCCGGTATTTTCTTGATGAATCTTTAGGGTTTTCTAATTATACTATCATATCATCTGAATGTAGAGATACTTTGCTAATTTGGATACCTCTTAATTCCTTCTCTTATTAAGTCTTCTAATCCAATATTGAACAGAGGAGGCTGTAGGGGGCATCCTTGCCTAGTTCCTGTTCTCAGTGGGAATGCCTTTAACCTCTCTCCACTGAGAACAACATTGGCTCTTGGGTTTGCTTATATACTTTTTACTATGTTGAGGAAATTTCCTTCTATTCCTGTTTTGTTGAATATTGTAATCAAGAAAGGGTATTGGATTTTGTCAAAGGTCTTTTCTGCATCAATTGACAGGATCATGTGTTTCTTATTCTTTGCTTTGCTATTGTGATGAATTACACTGATTGTTTTCTTATGTTGAACAACTCTTGCATACCTGTTATGAATCCCACTTGGTCATCATGAATTACTTTTTTTTGGTGTTTCATTAGATTCTATTGGCCAGGATTTTATTCAGGATTGTGTTTCATTAGATTCTATTGGACAGGATTTTATTCCGGATTTTGGCAACTATTTTCATGAGAGAGTTTGGCCTATAGTTTTCTATTTTGGTGGTGTCTTTACCTGGCTTTGGTATCAAGGATATGTTTGATTCATAGAATGAGTCTGAGAGAATTCCATCTTTTTCTATTTTCTGAAATAGTTTAAGTAGAAATTGTGAAAATGCTTCTCTGAATGTTTGATAAAATTCACTTGTAAAAACACCTGGTCCTGGGCTCGTTTTTGTCTGGAAGTTTTTTATTACCTTTTCAATTTATCCTTTTGTAATGGGTTTGTTCAGGTGTTCAATTTCAGTTTAGGTAGGTTTTGATTTTCTAAGTATTTTTCCATTTTCTTTATGTTTTAATAGTTGAGTATAATTTTTCAAAATATTCCATTGTAAACCTTTTTATTTTAGTTGGTTCCGTTGTGATACTGCCCGTTTCATCCCTTATGCAGATGATTTGTGTCTTTTCCTTCTTTTCTTGCTTTTGTTTTGTTAATAATTCGTTGATTTTATTGACCTTTTTGAAGAATCAACTCCTGGTTTTATCGATGGTTTCAATTGGTTTTTTCTGTTTTCTATTTCATTTATTTCTGTCTGAATTTTTAACATTTCAGTTTTTTAGAGAGTGTTGGGTTTTCTTGCTGCTCTGTTTCAATTTGTTGAATAGAAGGAGTCCCAAATAAGCAAGCACTCCTTAAAAAGAGAAACTAAGTTGGGGGCTTCTCACTCTCTTATTTCAAATCCTACTACACTGTCATTTTGGTCAAGACAGCTTGGTACTGGTATAATGACAGGCACATATATCAATGGAATAGAATTGAGAAGCCAGAAATCAGTCCATCTACTTATGGTCAACTGATTTTTGACAAGGAGATGAGATCAGGTAAGTGGGGAAATGACAGCCTTTTTAACAAATGGTGTTAACAAAATTGAAAAACCATCTGCAGAAAACTGAAGCAAGACCCACGCCTCACACCATACACAAAAACCAACTCAAAGTGGATCAAAGACCCAGGACTAAAACTAAGGACTAAAACTTGATTAGGGAAAAGCTTGGCACTAGAAGCACCAATCCACAACATGGAAAGTCTTCCAAGCGTCCTGAAAAACCTACAACTAGGACAGGATAAAATAGATAAATGGGATCTTCTAAGAATTAAACCCCTATGCAGAACCAAAAATTTCTCCAACAGGGTAAAAAGGGCAGCCACAGACTGGGAAAGAATCATTGGTAATGACATGTCTGATAAGTGACTTATATCTAATATATATCTAGTATATATCTAGTATTACAGAATACTCAAACATCACAACAAGATAAATGTAAACCACACAGTTACAAAATGGAGATAGAATATGAACAGACACTTCACAAAAGAAGACATTCAAATGGCAAACAAACACATGAAGAAATGTTCAAAATCCCAAGCGCTAAGAGAGATGCAAATCAAAACAGCTATGAGATATCTCACCCCAGTAACAATAGCCAAATTCAACAAAGTAGCAAACAAAGGGTGATGAAGTTGTGAAGAAGCTGGAACCCTTACTCACTGTTGGTGGGAGTGTAAAATGGTGCAACCACTATGGAAAGCAGTATAGCACTTTCTCAAAATGTTGGAAATTGAAATACCATCTGACCCAGCAATTCCATTACTGGGAAAATACCCTAAAGAAACCAGAACTGCCACCCAAGCAGATATATGCACACCAATGTTTATTGCTGGAGTGTTCCAAATGGCAAAGAGTTGGGTATAACCCAAGTGTCCATCAACAAACCAATGGATAGAGAAGCTGTGGTATATTCACACAATGGAAAATTATGCAGTGCTGAGAAACAAAGAACTCATGAAATATACAGAATGTATGTCCATGAAGGACGTTATGCTGAGTGAAATATCTCAGTAAAAAAAAGATAAACACTGCATAATGCCACTGTTATATTATAGGACTGACATGCGGGTAGAGGGGAAACTAAGAAAAGAGGGTATAAATACTTTACATGGCACTGAAATACAGATGTGGAAGAGAACTGTATAAAAGGAATTATGATTAGGTATTATTGACATGACAAAAATCCAGATTAAAAGTTGCATAGTAAAGTGGACTAGGGGAAAGTGCTGTATAAAGATGAAATAATTTCTTTTCCAAAGAAAAAAAATGAACTTGGAAAGGAAGGTTGGAAAGGAGGGCAGGTAGGAAAATGTGCAACAGGCCACGCCAGACAGAACGGGTGGCAGGCAGAACGGAGAGCTGGAAGTTCAATCACACACAGGACAGGAGCAACCGACACCCCCTCCCCAGTTTCTAAGAAACCCCGGAGGAGCAACAGTCTACCAGCCACCACAGAACTCCCCAGAGGAGCTACGACTACTCCTACTGTGTGACCCCCCTGCATCACACGCCTGTGTGAGTCCACCACACAGGGTGCTGCTGCATAACCCCAGCAGCGCCCAAGCCCTGCCCCTGCCTTCTGGTGGTAGTGTCCAAGCCCTGTACTCCTGTGTGTCCCCCAGTCCCTTGCTTCCTCCCCCTTCCCCGGCACCCCCCTTGCAGCTCCACAACCATGCACCTCAACCACTGCTAAAGCCCTTTGACCTCAGGGCACCACCGTGGATCTAGCCATCACACGGGACTATCAGCCAACCTGCTGTGGAACTGATCTGGCAGGAGAAAGGCCGGTAGGATCCTGACTGGGTTTACTGGGGCATTGTAGATTACCTGGGAGAACACCTAAGGGCATGCCCACTGGTAGGGAATTTGGCCAAGCTCTCTTGGGCTACACCAACTGGCCAGAAACGAGCCAGTCACTGGCTGGCTTCTGTGGATTCTGCAGACCAGCCAGAGGCTAGTGGGTCAGTGGGAATTTGACCTTGACTTTTCAAATCCTGTGGGATCTGGGACTCTGCTAGAGCAGGGGCTGTTGTGTGAGGGCACCTGCATAAGTGCCACCAGGCAGGGAACACTGAGAAAACCATTGGGAAGGAAACAGACAGCAGGAATTTGAGTACGGACCCTAATTGTGAGCACCCTCAGACAGCAGAGGTTGGAGCAAGGTCCCTCAAGTGTTTGACCTGCCCTTGCGATCACCTCAACCCTGTGCCTGACTCACCCCATTTGGCCCCACACCAGTGCCTACACATCTGGGCAATCAATTTGCCTTTAATCGGGAGCACCATGACCTGTCTTACCAACAAGAGATTGCCCTCGCAGGCTCTGAACTGACATTTCTCTGTAGTCAGAAGTTCAGAGAAATGCACAAGTGGGATAGCTGTCCACCTGATCTCTAGAGCATTGTCTTCAGATCAAGAACATATCAATGTCTCGAATAAAGTAAACTATCCCACACAATACACAAGAGCAAAGCAAGATGTCACTCACAAAGGATGACACAGTATCAGTGGATTCCATTAAGCCGGAAAGTCTGATAGAACTTTCTGACACATAATTTAAAAGAGGGGTGACTGAATATAACCAATGGATGAAAGAAAAACTTGATGAATTACAGGATACTACAAGCAAAGTCCAGGAGGAGCTAAAAAAACAAACAAACAAAAAATCCAAAATCAATGCAGAACATTGCAGAGAAAACAAATAACGCATTAGCAGCATTGGAAAAACAAGGATCCACTATTCCACTATTCATAATATAAGGTCCGATGTTTCAGAAGCTGTCAACATGATGGAGGGACATATGAGCAGAGTTGATGAGATGGAACATAGAATCAGTGAAATTGAAGACAAAACTGTCACCACTGATATGCTAGAGCAAAAAGCAGACTCAAAAAAGAAGGAAAAAGAAGAAAAACTAAGAATAATGAGGGACACCATCAAGAGAAATAACATGCACATCATTGGAATCCCAGAAAAGAAAGAAGCAAGTAAAGGCACTGAAAAAGTTGTGGAAGAATTACTAGAGGAAAACTTCCCAGGCATAATGAAGAATGAGGGAATATGTATTAAGGAAGCTCAGTGAACACCATATAGATTAGACCCTAAAAGAAAAACA
>NW_006400224.1:137460-137956 GCF_000299155.1 Elephantulus edwardii | reverse complement strand
TTTTCCAAGAGGCTAGTGTTCTAGAGTGAGGGCTTGGGAGGGGAGAAATGTGCAACATGAATGAACGGAAATTCAAAGCCTCTGTAATTTTTTATTAAAATTATTAATAAGTTTAAATGTAAAAAATAAATTAAGTTAAAGTAAGGATGACATAACTGCTCATGCTAATCACACAATATCGTGGCATGGAGGAGGAATAGTGGAACTGTACCCACATTTACAATATTCTTTTTACCAAAACCATTTAAGGAAAATAGTAACTGCACTGGAACATGTATCTCTGGATTGGAAATGATTATATTGTTTATATTTCTATCCTTAAGCTTAAAAGATTAAAATGTTCTAAATTATTTATTATATATTTGTTTTAATATTTCCCTCTTTTAACAACTGGGATCTAGAGGGAAGAGAAAAGACCAGAGAATGGCCAATATTGCTGGGGCAGCTATTGCTGCCAGTTTAGCGGCTTTGTCAGGAAAAGGAAGTCTTACTCATA
>NW_006400224.1:134864-136512 GCF_000299155.1 Elephantulus edwardii | reverse complement strand
TTCCAAAATCAATCTCCACAATAGTCTCCATGTTTTCTATTACCAAAGGCGCCCTTTAGAGTAGTGAGAGAAGATATTTACCCTGAAACCTACAGCATCCCTTTTCAGCAAGAAGTAGCTAAGAGAATACACTGTCCCTCTTTCCTTACGAGTCAGGGTGAAGTCTCTCTCAGGGAGGAGTGATAGGGAATGGCAAAGGATGCACTGACAAAGGAGATTAATCAGAACTGGCTTTGACAAGTACTGTGGCAATGGGACAATTAAAATAGACTTTCAAGGGTGGGGGGGAAGTAAAACGAACTGGGGGGGAGGGTAGAGAAAATAGTGCAACAATGAATGAATGGGAACCCAAAATCTTTGTTAATGTTCATTTAAATTAATAAAATTCAATTAAAAAAAGAAAATGTGCAACAATGAATGAATGGAAATCCAAGTTATGTGTAAACTTTCATGAAAATCTCAATTTAAAAAGAACACACAACATTAAAATCTATATTACTTCAACCTGGACTATAACGCATCTCTACCAATATTATAGCAATGTCTTAGATGTAAAATGACATTAATAAATGTAAAATTCCCACCTCAAATATTGTTGTTGTTTGTTGTTATGTGTCATTGAGCTGCCTGAGACTATTATTGATCTTTTGTGAAATAACTCTGAACCCTGCCCTAACCTAAGCCAATTTCATTTTTTTCTGACACACCTGACCCAACTGCCTTAGTTACTGAGTCAATCCATCTCATTCAGAATCTTTCTCTATTGTACTGTCCCTCTACCCTTCCAAGCATGATGTTCTTCTCTAAGGACTGGTCCCTTATGGTCACAATGCCCAAAGTATGTGAAACTTTAGAAAGGTATGAGAGCTTCAAAATCCTTGCTTCCAAGAAGTAGCTTGGTTTAATCTTCTCTAGGACAGAACTGTTTGTTCTCTTAGCAGTCCATAGTATGTTCAATACTCTACTGCAGCACCACATCTCAAAAGCATTTATTATTCTTCTACCTTTGTTAGACATTGTCCAGCTCCCTGATACATTGCAGTTAATTGTGAAAACCATGGCCTGGATCAGGCACACCTTATTCTGTATACTGATATCATTGTTCTTCAGTACTATGAAGAAGTCCCTGACAGCAAATTTTCCCAAAGCATTTCATCTTTTTGTCTCCTTACTTATGGTCTCAAGAGTGTTGATCATGGAACCACCCAAGCTGAAATTGTGAACAATCTGTCTCTTCTCCATCTACCGTGATAATGTCAATTGGCCTAGTGGTAAGGATTTTGGTTTTCGTTGATGTTGACATGCAATCTGTAATGACATTTGCACTCCTAGAAATTTGCAGCTAATGCCTCAAATCCTCCTCAGTTTCATCAAGCAAGGTGGTATCATTTGCTTAATGCAGGTTGATAATAAATCTTCATCCAATCCTGATGCCACACTTTTCCTCATAGAGTCCAGTCTCCCAAATGATATGGGTATGGAAGTGTTGATGTAGGATGTATCCCTAGCATACACCTTTCCTGATTTTAAACCATGCGGGTATTCCTTTCTCTGTTCTGAGAACTGCCTCTTAGTCTAAGTATAGGTTTAGCATGAGTACAATTAAGTGTTCTTAGATTCCCATTCTTCCTAAAGTTAGCCAAAATTT
>NW_006400224.1:131127-132689 GCF_000299155.1 Elephantulus edwardii | reverse complement strand
GGTCTGTTCCACAATCAGCTCCTGGCCTAGTTTTCACAGCTGATATTGAGCTTCTCAAGCGAGTCTTTCACAGATATGATCAATTTGATTCCTATGCATTCCATCAGGTGAAATCCATGTGTATAACCTGCCATAAAATGTATTTGCAATGAATAACTCATTGATTGTGCAAAATTTAATCATTCTATCTCCAGCTTCATTTCTGTCACCAAGTCTATGTTTTCCAACTACTGATTCTTCTCTGTTGCCAACTTTTGCATTCCAGTCACCCGTTATTATCAATGCATCTTGATTCCATTTTTCATTAATCTCTGACTGTAAAAGTTGGTAAAAATCATCTATTTCTTCTTCTTTGGCTCTGGTTTTGGTGCATATATGTGAATGATAGTGGTATTCACTGGACTTCCTTGTAAGCATATGGATATTATCCTGTCACTCACAATGTTACAAAGTGTTATTCCTTTGCATTCATATTTGGAGACGAATTTTCAGCCTTTTGTTGTTGCTATATGTCATTGAGTTACCTGTGATTCATAACAATCCTGTGTACAGTAGTTCTGAAGCCTGCCCTGTCCTCAGCCAGCCTCACTGACTCTGACACATCTACTCCCACTAGACCAGTTACTATATCAATCCATCTCATCCAGGGTCTTTTTCTCCTGCATTATCCCTGCACCCTTCTGAGAATGATATTTTTCTATAAGGACAGGTCCTTCCTGGCCATGTGTCCAAAGTATGTGAGGTGGAGTTTTAAAATCCTAGCCTCAAAAACCACTTTTTTTCACCCTCTTCAACACAGACCTATTTGTTTTCTTTTATTAATATACTAGTTTATTTAAGAAAGTCAAATACATTGGTTTTCAATCCAGAACATTCCCATTTCCCTAACCCTGCCACTCATCAAATCTTACTACCCCATAATTAATCCCCCCAAACATCCTCATCCCTCTGCTTCCACCCCCTCCCTTGGATTCTCATACTCATTCTAGTATAATGGTTTTATACAGTATTTGTCTTTGTGGGACTGAGTTGGTTCACTCAGCATAATGCCCTTCAGTCCCTCTCAAGTTAGGTAATAATTTTATACTGGTTTACATATGAAGTTCATAGAGTTCATATACATTGTTTTCACACCAGATATTTTCCCTTTCCTTTACCGATCCCTCCTTCCACCTATCAAAATTTGCCGTCCTATGATTAAGTACACATCCCTTTCCCCTCCTTGAATCCTCATGCACACTCTACAATAATGCTACTATACAATATTTGTCTTTATGACACTGAGTTAGCTCACTTAGCTTGATGTTCTCCAGTCCCTCCAATGTTAAGTAGTTGTTATTGTTGTTGTTATGTACCGTCGAGTAGTTTGTGACTCATAGCTACTCTATGTACAACAGCCCTAAACCCTGCTCTATCCTGCGCCAATTGCACTGCATCTGACACACCCATCCTGATTACCCTACTCACTGAATCAATCCACCTCATAGAGGGTCTTCCCCTCCTGCGCCGTCCCTCCACCCTCCCAAGCATGATGTCCCTATCCAAGGACTTGTCCCTCCTTA
>NW_006400224.1:120165-130077 GCF_000299155.1 Elephantulus edwardii | reverse complement strand
TCCTGCGCCGTCCCTCCACCCTCCCAAGCATGATGTCCCTCTCCAAGGACCGGTCTCTCCTCACTACATGTCCAAAGTAAGTTAGACGGAGCCTCAGAGTCCTTGCCTCCAAGGATTACAAAAACTAAATATATTTGTTTTGGAGAGGGTGAAACCAAGTTTCTCCTTGGAGGCTAGGATTTTGAAGCTCTTTCTCACATATTTTGGGTACATAGCCAGGCTGGGTCAATCCTTGGAGAAGGGCACCATGCTATGAAGAGTGGAGAGACAGTGCAGGAGTGGAAGACCTTGGGTGATATGGATTAATATTGTAACTGGAACAATAGGAGTAGGTGTGTCAGAGTCAGTGAGACTAGCTTAGGACAGGATAGGCTTCAGAGCTGTTGTACTTAGGGTCATTATGAGTCACAGGTGACTCATCAGCATGTTGCAACAACAATAGAGGAGTACCTTTCTACATCTCCTCATCAAAGTTTGAGGAACACATAGTATAAAAGATATGTAGGTACACTGTTTATTACACTTTGGAAAAGGAACAAATAGCAATCGAAGAGCAGAAACTACAATGTACCTGTCTTTGTGTCCTTACTCATGAGGCTCAGCTAGCACCAGGATATGCTAGCTGAAAGAATGAACAGAGGGAATTGAATAGGTAAAAAACAACACTGATAGTCCACAATCTAGATAGAAACTAGAAAGATGTTTACTTTATCCAAGAACCATTGGAATTTTGTTTCTTGCTTTCATAGCCTTGACCTTAGTAGAGAGTTTCCCATCTCACCTGAGAGAAAAGGAAGTAGGTTTCCTCCTTTAGGCTGACCTCTGATTGAGCCCTCTTTGTCCCCAAACAAACAGACTTTCCCGTTTATCTGAGCCTAGGAGATTACATGTCAAGGACAAACATCTCCCTGGGTTCAAGGGTCTTCTACAGCCTAGCTCCTGCCCTGAGTCATAACTTAATTATTTGATCTCACGAGGTGGCATGTCTCTGTCTTGGAGAGGGTGAAACCAAGGATATGAGTTCACTAAAGATGGAGCATTGCATTTCCAAGTGTCTTCACTGGAGAAAAACCAAGTTTCATTAGTCAAGAACAATGCTTTCTGCTCCTTACAGAAGGTGCTTTTAGACAAAAAACTTTGAACATGGTATGCTTCGAATGCCACTTCCTTGTAGCTGGACTCTGCTTTGCAGTGGAAGTGAGATGCCAAAGAGTGTGGCAGGAGACAGGCTACCTATTACAGATGCCTTCAAAGGAATAGGATTATTCTCTCTGTATTTGTCAAGAAATAGAAGCTAGAAGATTAGGGGCACTTGCACTGATCAAGCATTTCAAAGCCATTCCAGACATTTAGCAGTGCACTCTGGAGTCCCTTAGAAGCTAAAGAAATCCAGGGCCCCATAAGAAACGTGAGAACATTGAGCAAGTTCTAGTAATGCAATTCATCATATGTTTTGACTGCCTTGTGTTAAACAAGCAGACACACCACTTTATCCTTAACCTTTGCCATCCAGGAATTCAAAATATTCAGATACTTCTGGGAACAATCACCCTCATCACAACATATAACTAGGTGTATTTTGTAAGGATTAGAAGTCTAAACCAGAAGGAGTCCGGGAAATAAAAAAATAATTAAACTGAAGTTGTTTAAATATAGAATCTACCATATGATTATATTCTTCAAGCTCAAACTCTAGACAGCAGTTTTCAGGAAAAATGAAATCACATCATATTTCAGTAATTATTTTGGGCACATTATTAGAGAGACTAATCCTTGGAAAATGAAATCATGTTTGGAAAAGTAGGGAGAAGGTCAACAAAAGAGGAAGACCCTCAATGAGATGAATTGACATAACGATATTGTAAAGATGGTACAACATCAGGTGGAATTTCATTCTGTTGTACATAGAGTTGTTACTAGTGGAAGCTGATGAAAATGACAGCTAACAACATGAAATAAGTTCTTTATTGTGAGCATTTTATATCTGATAAGTGTGTCTCAACTGCTTAACAAGTGTTATGTTATTAGAGGCCTCACTCAAATATGAATCACTGAGATCTGATAAGCAACTGATCTGAACCCTGTCCTATCCTGTGCCATCCTCATCATCTCTGACACTCATGAGTCCATTGCTGCAGTCATTATATCAATCTCTCTTGTTGAGTTTTCTTCCTCTTTTTCGCTGACCCTCTCCCTTTCAAAATGTGATATCACTCTCCAAAGAATAGCCTCTCTTAACAACAAACACAGAGCATGTGAAACAAGCTTTGTCATCTTTGCCCCCAAGGAATATTCTGACTACTCTTTTTCCAAGACATATCTGTTTGCTGTTTTTCAGCCTGTGGGATATTCAATTGTCTTCTCCAACACTACACCTCAAAGGTAACAAATCTTCTTTCATCTTTATTCATTGTCTAGCTCTTGACAGAATAGCAAGTGATGGAAAAGATCATGGCTTGAATCAGTTGCATCTTAGTCCTCAGGCAGAATTGACTCATTGCTTATTAATAACTTACAGAAGTGCCTGACAATAGACTTTCCCACTGCAATGTTGTTATTGTGTACAGTCAAGTCAAGTACAATCCACAGCAACTCTATGAACAAAAGATATGAATCCTATCTTATCCTGTGCCATCCTCACCATCTCTGACACACTAAAGCCTATTGTAGAAGTCACTGTGTCCATATGCTTGAGGTTCTTCCTCTCCACCTTTCCAAGCATGATATCCCTCTCCAAGGAATAGCCTCTCTTACCAACATACTCCAAGTGTGTGAGATAAAGTTTTATCATCTTTGCTTCCAAGAAGAACTCTGGCTACATTTTCTTCAAGTTCTATTTTTTATTCTTTTAGCAGTCCATGAAATATTCAGTAATCTTGTCCAAAATCACAGCTCAAAGGCATTCTTTTTCTTCCATCATCTTTATTAATTTTCCAGCTTTCGGATACATAGCAAGTGACAACACCCTAAATCATGTGCACCTTAGTCCTCAAACTGACATTAACACTCTTCAATAATTTACGGAGGTACTTGACTGCAGATTTTTAAATGCAATTCATCTTCTAATTTCCTGACTTCTGGTACCAAGGGTGTTGATTATGGATTCAAACAAAATTAACTCATTGACAACTTCAATCTTTTCTCAATCTATGATGATGTTAGCTATTGGTACAGTGCTAGGAATTTTTATTTACTTAATGTTGAGATGCAATTCATATTGAAAGCTATATTATTTGATCATCTGCAACAAGTATGTCTTCCTTACATTTAGAAAAAAAGATTGTGGCATCTGCATAACAGAAATTATTGATAAGTCTTTCTCTAACCTTCATGCCATATTCATTTTCACGGAGTACAACTTTTTAAATAATTTACTTTGCATACAGATTGAATATGTATGGAAAGAGAATGTATCTCTGGTGATTCCTTTCTTTATTTTAAACCATATAGTGTTCCCTTCCCTTGATCTGTTCACACAATCTCTTCTTGGCCTAAGTATAGTTTTCTCATGAGCACAATTAAGTATTCTGGGATTCCCATTCTTCTCAGTGTTAGCCACAACTTATAATGATCCATACAAATCCCAGTGTGATACATCATCTGATCTCTTGACTACTAGTACTAAGGGTGTGGACTGTGGACCCAAATAAAATTAAATAATTGACAATTTTAGTCTTTCCATATGATGTTTTTTATTGGTCCAGTGGTAAGGATTTTTCTCTTTTTGATGTTGAGATGTAATCCATACTGAAGGCTGCATTCTTTGATCTTCTACAGCAACTATTTCAAGTTGTCCTCACTTTCAGTAAGTAAGGTTATGTCATCTGTATAATGTAGATTGTTGATAAGTGTTCTTCTGATCCTGATGCCACATTCATCTTCATAGAATATAGCTTCTTGAATTATTTGTTCAGTATACAGTTCAAATAGATATGGAGAAGAAATACAATCCTGTAAACATCTTTTCCATTTTTAAATTGTGAAGTACCCGTTTGCTCTGTTCAGATGACAGTTTCTTATTCTAGGTATAGGTTTTGTATAAGCATAATTCAAGTGCTTTGGGGTTATCATTCCTCTCAATGTTAGTCACAGTTTGTTATGATCATATAGTCAAATGACAGTGCATAGTCAATAAATCACAAATAGAGTTCTGCTATTTTATACTTTCAGCCAGGATCCTTCTGACATCAGCAATTATATCCCTGATCCCTTCATCTCTTCTAAACACAGCCCAAACTTCTTGTATTTCTTCACAATTAATTTAATGTACACAAACTAAAAATTCAAGATGATTTCTATCAATTCTCTACTAATTCTATAAAAAGATGCTGAATTAAATTAAAATTTAAATACTGACTTTAACTTCTTCAAGGTATTTACTTGTTAGTTAGTGGTAAGTATTGCACTGCCAACTCAAAGGTACAAAGTTTGAATCCACCACTTACTTCTCTAGAGAAGTGTAGGTAGTTTCGTCTTATGTGATTTCCAGCCTCTGAAAATCCATTGGAGAGTCATCTATGAGTCAGTGCCCACTGGAGAGTACACAACAACAATAAATTAGGGCATCTCATAATTTCTGGAGCATTCCTAAGTGAGTACCAATAAGAAAATTAACCAAAGACTAAGATATGAGAGTATGCTAAGCCTCATTCCACTCTGTCAGAGACCTCTAGAGAATACTGAAGAAAAATTATGTCACTTTGAAGACTAAAGTGTGCCTAATTCAGGTAATCATTTTCTCAATTACCTGCTATGCATCAGAGAGCTGCACAATGAGGAACTGATTCCTCTGAGTTGTGGTGGTGGAGTAGAGTGTTAAATACTGCATGTACTACAAAAGAACAAACATATGTCTCAGAGAAGGTGCAGCTGTAATGCTTCTTGAAGAGAAAGATGACAAAGCCTCATCTTTCATACTTTGGACTTGTAGCTAGGAGAGGCTATTCATTGGAGGCTATTCATCATGCTTTAAAGGATGAGTGGTCAGTGAAGAAGGGGAGGACCTTCAATGAGTTAAATTGTCATGCTGATTTCAGCAACAGGCTTAAGTGTTCCAGAAATTATGAGGATGGCACCGGATACGGCAGAGTTGAAGTTGCTGTTTATAGAGTTGCTAGGCATAGTACTCAACTTTACAAAACCTGACAATAATAACAACATAATCAGGGATCTATAGTGGCTTGTTGTTGTTGTTGCTGCTGTTGTTATGTGCCATCGAGTTGCCTGCGACTCATAGCGACCCGAACAACCCTAAACCCTGCTCTAACCTGTGCCAATCTTATTGTCTCTGACACACCTACCTCCTTTACCCTAGTCATTGAATCAATCCATCTCATCTAGAGTCTTCCTCTCTTGCACTGTCCCTCAACCCTCTCAAACATGACGTCCCTCTTCAAGGACTGTTCCTGCCTTGTAACATGTCCAAAATATGTCAGATGAAGCTTCAGAATCCTTGCCTCCAAGGAGCAGTATGGTCTCACCCTCTCTAGAATGAACCTGTTTATTCTCCTAGCAGTCCATGGTATATTCA
The DNA here is from genome assembly GCF_000299155.1 of Elephantulus edwardii. Taxonomy (NCBI): domain Eukaryota; kingdom Metazoa; phylum Chordata; class Mammalia; order Macroscelidea; family Macroscelididae; genus Elephantulus; species Elephantulus edwardii. The sequence goes on along the minus strand of NW_006400224.1, from coordinate 124,547 downwards.
ATACTCTCCTCCATAAGCACTGTTCAAAGGCATCAGTTCTCCTTGTATCATCCTTAGTTATTGTCCAGATTTCTAACGCATAGCAAGCAATTGCAAAGACTTGGGCCTGGATCAGTCACACCTTAGTCTCCAGACTGACATCATTGGTCTCCAGTGCTTTGGAGACGTCTCTGACAGCAGACTTTCCCAATGTAATTCATCTTTTAATTTCTTGACTCCTGATACAAAGATTGGGGAGCCAAGCAAACTAAAGATGTTGACAATCTCAATCTCTTCACCATCTATCAAGATGTTGCCAAGTGGCAACAGTGGTGATAGTCTTTGTTTTCTTGATATTGAACTTCAATCCATATTGAAGGCTACAATTCTTGACCTTCTGCAGCAAGTGCTTCAGGTTCTCCTCAGTTTCCGTAAGCAGGGTTGTGTCATCTGCATAATGCAGATTGCTGATGAGTCTTCCTCCAATCCTGATGCCATATTTCTCCTCATAGAGCCCCCAGTAACTGGGATAATCTGTTCTGCATATAAATTGAAAAGATATGGAGATAGGACACATATCTGACATACACCTTTCCCAATTCTGAACCAGGAGGTGTCTTCTTGCTCTGTTCTTATGACTGCCTCCTGGTCCAAGCATAGTTTTCTCGTAAGCACAATGAAGTGTTCTGGGATTCCTATTCTTTTCATAGTAAGCCACAGTTTGTTGTAATCCAACTTTTGGGTCACCTTTCTTTGGACTGGTGGATTCAGGTAAAGAAATTATGGTGTCAACCCGAAGGTACACCAGTAGCTTTGAGACATAAATATGGGCAATCTCCTCAATGGGAGAGTTGTAAGTTGATACTATACAGCAACAATAGTGTAATACAATTAAATGTTCAGCTTTGCATATGCTCTTTAAACTATAGTTGCAGCACATTCAGAGACCACTAGAAATTATTCTCTGTTGGGATTCACCACTTTACATTTTAAGCAGCATTCACAAGAAAATAGATGTGTTATGCACAATGAGAACAGGAACTTGAACATTGTACTTTGTAGTATTCAGGAAGCTGGGCTTTATGAGGAGGAATGTGGTATCAAGTTGGTGGAAGACTCCTCAACAATCTATTATATGAAGATGACACAACCTTGCTTTCTGAAACTGAAAAAGACCTGAAGCACATGCTGCAGAGGGTCAAGGATTGTAGTCTTCAATATGGATTAAAGCTCAACATCAAGATAACAAAAATTCTCACCACTGGACCAACTGGCAGCACCATATGAGATGAAGAAGAGATTGAGTTTGTTAGCAATTACAGCTTTCTCGAGTCCACAACCAACACTCTTAACAACAGCAGTCAGGAAATCAAAAGACTAATTGTATTGGGAAAATCTGCTGTCAAGGACCTCTCCAGAGTGCTGAAGAACACTGTTGTCAGCCTAGAGACAAAGGTATGCCTAATACAGGCCAAGGTCTTCTCAAGTGCTTGTTATGCTTCAGAGAGCTAGACAAGGATGACAGAAGAAGAATCAATGCTTTCAAGTTGTGGAGCTTGTGAAGAGTCTTGAACATACCATAGACTGCCAAGAAAACAAATTTGTCTTGGAGATGGTGAAATCAAATCTCTACCAGGACCCTAGAATTTTGAATTTCTGTCTCACATGCTTCGGCCAAGAGAGACTGGTCCTTGCAGAAGGACATCATGCTCTGAAGGAGGGACAGTGCAGGAGAGGAAGACCCTGGTTGAGATGGATTGATACAGTAACTGGAGCAATAGAAGTTGGTGTGTCTTAATTAGTGAGACTGGTTCAGGACAGGGATGGGTTCAGAGCTGCTGTACATAGAGTCGTTAAGGGTTCAGGCAACTTACTGGCACACAACAACAGCAACAACAACATAGCAAACATCAAATGCTGGAGAGGTTGAAGAAAAACTGGAACCCTTATTCACTATGCTGGGAATGTAAAATGATGCAACCACTATGGAAGGGTATATGGCGCTTTCTCAAAAAGTCGCAAATAGAAGGATCATTTGACCCAGCAATTTCATTACTGAGAATTTACCCTAAAGAAACCAGAACTGCCACACTTATGTTTATTGTGGCTTTGTTCACAATGGCAAAGAAGCGGAAACAACCCATCAACAAATGAATGGCTAGAGAAGCTCTAGTATATTCACACAATGAAATACTATGTAGCTTTGAAAAATAAGGAACTCATGAAATATTATGCACAGTGGATGACCCTAGAGGACATTATGCTGAGTGACATATCTCAGTCACAAAGGGACAAATATTGCATAGGACCACTGTTGTAAAACAGGAATGACATTGAGGTTGAGGGAAGACAGAGTAGGAGGGGAGGAATGATGTATACTGTATTGAGACAGATGAAGGAGAAAACTGTTTAAAAGGGATATATGACTGGGTATTATTGTCATAACAGGAGTCGAGAATTAAGGCTGTACAGTTGAGTGAACTTGGGGGGAGGAATTGGATAACAATGAAAGAGTTTTTCTTTTACTTTTCAAGGAGAAGAGTGGATTGCTGGGGAGAGGGTGGCTAGGGAGAAAAGTGCAACAATGACTTTCATTAAAATTAATAAAATATAAGTAAATAAACATATTGGGTTTTGTTTTTTGTTTTGTTTTGTTTTAATTTAAGCCCTCCATTTAGAGTCAGCAAGACCTTGTGGAGGGCCATTGTATTTAAAAGTTGGTTGTTATTATATACGGGAGGAACATTTTTCTAAGTGGTACAGCACTCTTCTGTCTATATGCGACACTGAGATTACCTGGGGTTTCTGTGATGCTGAACCTTGTGTCACTGGTAAGTCAAATGCTATAATGGTTACACATGGTGGACCTCCCAGTTTAAGACAGATTTGGAAGCATGAGTGGTGTCCACTTCTTAAACAACATGCCTCTGAAGCTCTATGGATTTTGATAAGCCACGATAGTTGCATAGGGGCTTCAGCTCTTTTGTTTATAGGGTCACTATGAGTAGTGTTTGACTCAAAGGCAATCAACAACAAAATGCAAAGCAGCATGCACACATATTACTTACTGCCAACCTGGGAAGGGAGTGATGAAAGAGAACAATAATAATACAGGACTCATTCCTTTTTTTCTTTTTTTAAATATTGAATATCTGTACTTAATGTCTTTTGAGGGTTTTTTAAATTTTTAGTTTAATTTTATTAGTGTGTGTGGGGGGGGGTCAAATCTGGTCTGATTGATACAGGAGGAGATTGTCCCTCCTTCTCCAGCAGAGCATCGTGGATTCGAACCCTGCACCTCTGAGATTGCAGTGCATCTCCTTGACACTAGACCACCAGAGATCCCTTAATACAAGACTCTTTAAAGGTTCTATAATTGAAATGAATCCATCTTATATACTTTCTATTTGATCCATTGGAGGGAATACTTGCTCCAATAGGGCATATTAAAGGGAGCTCTGGTGGCTTAATGGTAAGGAGTTGGGCTGAAAACTCAAATGTATGTTAAAATCTATGAGCTTCTTTGCTGGAGAAAGATGGGCAATCTCTTCTCATGTGATTATCTACATCTGAAAACAAACTGGAAGGTCAGGTATGCGTTGGTTCAGACTTGATGGTACACAGCAAATATGTGTGTGAGTGTGTGTGTGTGTGTGTGTGTGTGTTTGCATTTAAAGCTGTATGAATATCTTTATGTATATGTGCATATATGTATATAGTATGTATGAGCAGCTGATGTGTTTGGAATCACAGAAGCCAAGAAAGCTTCATATATAAGCTATTAGATCAAGGACTGGTCAATGGGAGATAGATGTGAAGGGAGTGGGTAGAAGTGGATGGGTATCCTGGTGGATGCTGAAGCAGGGAAATAAGTGAGTAAAGACACGTGTGCCAAAGGCAGGGACAACACTGACACTAATGGTTAACTCCACAATAAGGGATATAACTTTAACTTGCTGGTGTGACTGATACTTCTCTAAATCTGAACATTCACAATAAGACAGACTAGAAAGAAGTATTGGCCATCCACTTCTGAAATAGCAGGCCTCTGAAAACCCTATGTACAACAGAACACATGTAGATAACAGAAAGGGCATCTGAGGTTGAGCTTTCAAGTATGGAAATACAAAAGAAGAGGAACAGTTGTAAGCAAACACTAGTGATTAGGACATGGAATGTGAAAACCATGAGTGGAAAATTAGATATTGTTAAGGAAGAAATGAAATGCATAAATATTGACATACAAGGCATTGGTGTGATGGGATGGACTGGAATGGGGCATTTTGAGTCAGATGACCATATGATATATTACCCTGGAGATGAAAAGGTGAGGAAAAATGGAGTTGCTTTCATAGTTAAAAAAGTCATTGCTAGATCCATCTTGAAGTACAATATTGTCAGTG
>NW_006400224.1:118479-118925 GCF_000299155.1 Elephantulus edwardii | reverse complement strand
TACTGAAGATTATCCAAAAACGACTGGAACAGCACATCAACAGAGAAATACCAGATGTCCAGGCTGGGATTAGAAGGGGTCGTTGTACTAGGGATATTGTAGCTGATGTTAGGTGGATCTAAGCTGAAAGCAGAGAATACCAGAGGAATGTCTACCTGTGTTTCATTGACTATGCAAAGGCGTTTGACTGTGTGAATCATAACAAACTGTGGCTGACTCTGAGAAGAATGGGAATCCAAGAACACTTGATCATGCTAATGATAAACCTATGCTTGAACCAGGAGGCATTCGTAAGAACAGAGCAAGGAAAAACTGCATGGTTCAAAATTGGGAATGGCATACACCAGGGATGCATCCTATCTCCATACCTTTTCAACCAAATGCAGAACTGATTATCTGGGAGGCTGGGCTCTATGAGGAGAAATGTGGGGTCAAGATTGGTGGAC
>NW_006400224.1:90199-96537 GCF_000299155.1 Elephantulus edwardii | reverse complement strand
GGTGGAGGGACGGCGCAGGAGAGGAAGGCCCTCTATTAGGTGGATTGATTCGGTGACTGGGATAATTGGAATGGGAGTGTCAGAGACAGTGCGATTGGCACAGGACAGAGCAGAGTTTAAGGCTGTTGTACATAGGGTCGCCATGAGTCGCAAGCGACTCAACGGCACATAATAACAACATGCAGCACTCAGGAGAAATAACTTTGAAAATACTGTGTAACATGGTATAAAGTGAAAAGTATTATGTTGAATGGAATAACTCATTCTTTTAAGGACAAATGCTGCATACTATCATTATTATAAAAACAGAAGGATAACTATTAAAATGTGTACAAAACTCTAAGGGAGGAAGGGATGGAGGAACCTTCCGATGGTGGAGAGGGGGAAAATTTACAAGGTCATAAAGTTTGGTGGACAGAGGTAGTGGGTGAAGAGATTAGAAAAGATCCAGTGCAGATTTGAATCATGTGCATTCAGGATTGCAGCACAGATTCTTACGACTAAGTCATCATAATTTCCACTTTCTCTGACTTCCATTCCTAACATTGGCATACCTTCCTTGCCATTCAAAGTAGTTGTTCCCACTTTCTTCATTATTTCCTATATCTTTGTAAGTCACATGCAAATCAGTTTAAAGTCAAATACTGAGATTGAAAGAAGTAAAATAGCAAATCCAAACTACTTCGCAAGAAGTAAATGTACTGGAAGTATGTGAACAGAGAAGTGAACAGACGTGAGGCACTTAGCTCTGTCCTGATAAGAGAGCAATCAGACTGTGTTCCTTGTGTTGGGATCCTTATATCCAGTAACTCATACTTCTTCAATTGGGGTCATTCTGCCCAACCCCTGGCTAAAGCCTCTAATGACACTGCAGCCAGGCCTTTTTTCTGGTCTCCTTCAAACCCAAGGAGGCATGCTCTACCAGGCCATATTTATTTCCTAAGCTTATCTGTGCTCTGCTTTTATTATAACCCAAAACCTAACCCTTTTAAATTAGCATATTAACATGGAAATTATTTACATGTAACAGCTACAGAAAGATTGCGAACATTGTTACCTTTGAATGCAAATATATTAATAAATCTCCATTCTGATGACATAAAGCAAACACAGAACAGAGAAAAATATCAAATTGGTAAAACTTATGACTTCACCACTTTAATTAATTTTGAGATATCTAATTTATTGGCCTCTCAAAAACTTAGATTATATATAAGCAACTGTCTCATATAAATTATTTTTACTGGAAGTATCATTTTACAGATAAAATAAATCACCCATTGGTTTGAGATTTTATTATGTTTGTTCTGTATAGACGTTGTTGTTGTTATTATTATGTACCATAGAGTGAAAATTTACTCATAGCAGACCTCCGGCAGGTTTTAGAGACAGTAAATTACACAGAAGGACATTGTTCATCTTTTTCCTTCTGAGCACTGGTGGTTTCAAACTGCCTTTGAATTCAAAGCACAATCCCTTTTCACTAAAGCCACCAGAGCTCCCTACGTAGAAGTAGGGTGTAAAAATTACAAATATCCCTAACTTTACCAGGTTGTTTTTCTGAAACAAATGTACCAATATTGCTAGCTGGTATTGAGCCAACCCCTAACTGTGATACCATGCACAGCTGAGCAGACAATGTCTGGCCTTGCCTATCCCAGTGTCAGACTATAGAATGGCTCCTTGGTACTTTAGTTTTCATTGGTCGATTTTCAAAAAGGTGGGTAGTCTCCTCTCATGTTATTTACAGCCTCTGAAAATCCACTAGAGAGCTATTAGTCGGTTGTTAGTTAATGATATGTAATAATAACAACATTATAGTAATTTCAATAGTTTAATAATTTTAATAAAACTGATACTTTATTAAAATTACAAAAAACTCAAACAACCTGCCTCTGGAAACTTTGATAAAAAACGACAGTTATAGAAAGGATTCAGGCCTTTTTTTCATAGGGTCGCTTGACTCGACGGCAATGAACAAAAAACAGCAGTAGAAGAAAAATAAATTTTGGAATAGCCTTGACCCATATAATTAGGAAAATGATACTGTAAAGCCAAATGTAATGATTAGTTTTAAAAAGTCCCAGAGTGAAGTTCATGCTAACAAGTTTTTATTTCTGAGTTACAATCCTACGTGAGAATTAAGATTTAAAATAGAAATGCTGATTATTAATTGTTACCAGCATTAAGAAGGAATTTTCTTAGTTTTATACAATGAATAGGAATTACAATGATAAGATGTGAAGAGATAGCATTGCATTGCAGTGAAATGGTGCCATCTAAAGGCAAATGGAGCAAAACCACGTGGGTGACCCATGCAAATGACATAAAACAGCCCTTTTTCTCTTTCCCAGGCTGCTGGTTTCTAGACTAGGATTTTTAACTTAAAAATCAGAATTTAGTTAAAGTTATCTACTATATTATTGATACAGCCAGTTACAAGACAGAGTTAGGTATGTGGAAAGTGGTGTTGTTAGGTGCCATCAAGACAAGTAAGACTTATATCAACCCTGTGAACAACGGATCTGAACCCCTTCCTATCTTGGGCCATCTTCACACATCCTGACACACCAGAGTTCATTGTGGCAGTCACCGTGTTAATTCACCTGTCCAAAGGTCCTCCTCTCCTTCGCTGATTCTTAGTATTATGTAACTCTCCAAAAGGTAGGCCCTCATAGCAACATGCCTGAAGTATGTGAGGTGAAGCCTCATCATCTTTGCCTCCAAAGAGCACTCTGGCTGCACCCTTTCCCAGACATATTTGTTTGTTCTTTTAGCAGTCAATTAGATGTGCAATTTTCCTCTCTAAAACCACAGCTTACAGGCATCAATTCTTCTTCTGTCATCCCTATTCATTGTCTAGCTCTCAGATGCATAGCAAATGATCAGAAAGACTATAGACTGAATCAGATGCACCTTAGTCCTCAAAATGACACCATTATTTTTCAAAAATTTGGAGAGGTCTCTATATGCAAACTTTGCCAGTGCAATACATCTCCTTATTTCCTGACAGCTGGTGCCAACTATGGATTAAAGTATGATGAAGTTGTGGACAGTTTCAATCTTTTCTCCATCCATCATGTTGTTGCCTATCAGTCCAGTGGTAAGAATCTTTGTTTCCTTGCCATTGAGATGCAATCTATACTGAAGGCTGCATTCCTTGGTACTCTGCAACAAGTGCTCCAAGTTCCACTCACTTTCAACGAGTTTCAGCAAGTGAGGTTGTGTCATCTGCATAAAACAGGTTATTGATGAGTGTCCTTCTGATCCTAGTACCACATTCCTATTCACAGAGTCTATCTTCTCAAATAATTTTCTCAGCATACAGATTGAATAGGTTTGGAGAGAGAATACAAACCTGATGCACTCCTTTCTTAATTTTAAACCAAGTAGTATTCACACAGAGCCTCCTTGTCTAGGTATCGGTTTTGCATGAGCATATTTCTTCTCAGTGCTAACCACAACTTGCTATGATCAACACAGTCAAATGCCTTTCCATAGTCAAGAAAGCAGAACTAGACAATCTTCTTGTATTCTTTATTTTCAGCCAGGATCCATCTGACATCAGCAATGTTATACCTGGTACCACAGCCTCTTCTAAATCCTGCTTGAACTCCTGGAATTTCCCTGTCTATGTACTGTTATAGCTTCTTTTGAGTGATCTTCAGCAGTATTTTGCTTACATGCAATATTAATGATATTGTTCTATAGTTTCCACATCCTGTTGGATCATTTTTCTTGGGAATGGGAACAAATATGGACCAATTCCAATCCATTGGTCAGACAGTTGTCCTCCAAATTTCCTGACATATACAATTGTCTGTCTGGAAAATGGTGTTAGATTCCCTTTAACTCACCTTCACACAGAGGACTTTTAATCTGACATGATCTACAAAGAAGGAACATTGTGTGGGCATGGTAAATCAATGGGCTGGGAGAAGGGGGTAAGGAGAGAGGGGGTAAAATGGGAAGATAGAGCATAACATAAGAAAGAGAAAAGGAGACAGGGGTGGGAGATTCATTTTGTGAGATATTTCCAGATATATAACACAAAACCCCAAAATCAAACTCATTGTTCTAAAGTTGGTTCCATCTTATAGCTTGCTCTACATCAGGTTTCAGAGGCTATAAATCTTAACGAGAGGATACTGCCCATCTTTTTTCCTTTGGAACCACTGGTAGATTAGAGTGAGATGTAGAAACTATGCATTATCAGTGCATTTCGATATGGAATCTACCATCATAACACCTCAATTTTAAAATATAAATTTGTTTAAATTTATCTAAATGAGAAGTTGGCAAGTTGAAGAATATGTCTACCTTCCTTTAGAAGTATGATGCTACTTCAAGTGTAAAGTTATATATAAATCAGTGGTTTTTCTCAGAAACAGAAGCGCTATTGGATTATTCTATTCCAAACATAAGGCACAACAGCATTCTCTTTGTCAGTTGAACAAGCTCAGAGAAAAATAACATGCGCGTATCATTTCTTTTTCTCTGATACACACACACATCACTCCACTGAAACTATTTTCATGTTGTTAAATTGTGATTGCCTCAAAAAAGTATGTGTCAAAATTGCCTGTGAGGACAGCAGAACTGAGAAAATCAAATGACACATGCTTTGAAATACTCTAAGGACTTTCTTCAGAGACACTTGTAAAAAAAAAGCAGTTAGCCTTTGCTGTTCTGTTTCATGAAAATAGATGGGGGGAAAGGCCAGTGGTGACTAAGTGATATTTAACAGATTTAAAAGTTAACTAGAACTTTTGCTTGCACTACAGAGATCTACTAACAATACGGCAAGAGGCTAAATTTTGCATTTCTGAAGTGATTGAATATTTCAAATGTGGCAAAAGTGCATGTCCATTTCTTGAATGAGGGAATATTTTCATGCTTGTGAACAGAGTGACCCCTCGTTTTTCTTTATTTTAATCATCAGATTGACTGACAACAGAAAGCTCAAGTGTAAGAGTGCACTCTTATATTGCTAAAGGAAGCCTAATGAATCTTGTTGCTTCCATGGCTGGGTGAGTAATATCGTCTAGATATAGTCAAACTGAGCAAACCCAGACTTCCCAACAAAAGACTGGAAGAATGGGCCAAAGGACCAGGAATTAAGGCTGACAGTACACCTTTTACATAGGTCAGCCTCTCTGAACAAGGGACACAGCTCGAATGTTTCCTATTGGCTAAGCTGCTTGCGTCTCTAAAGGAAAATACAGGCATTTCTGATTTTTACAGATCTAATATGGAATTAAATAAAGCAAAACCTAAGGTATACATTTTAAAAAAATATGAATTGAGGATGCCCAGAGAGTGATGCAAAATGCATGACACACAGAGTATGATGCACAGAGAGTCAGAAGGACATTAGGAATTAGAGTGAGAACTATAATGAAAACAATTAGATTAGAAGCCAAAGGAACAGTGAGCCATGGCAGGAGCCACCAGCCATGCCCCTGTGGGAGCTACCAACTGAACTGCTATGGGATCCATCCACTGGAAACAAGCAGGACAGCAAGAATTTGACTGAGTTTTCTTCAGCTTTGCTGGACCCAGGGGCCTGCTGGATCCAGAGGGACTCAGAGTCCTACAAGGCAAGATCCAAGAGGTGAAAGCCAGACAACTGGAATCTGAGTGAGGTCCCACCACGTATCCACCCTGCACCTATACCTGTCCTGTGCCCATTCTGCATCCCATCCGTGTAGCCATTTACAATCAACTAACTTGCCCTTAATCCAGAGCTCCTTGGTCTGACTTAGCTGTAACAAGAGGCTGCTCTCACAGGCCCTGAATTGAGAATTCCTTTGAGTCAGAAGTTCAGAGAGAAACATAGGCAGGGTAGCTACCCCAACCACTTCTAGAGCAGTGACTTCCAAACAAGAGTCTATCATTGCCTCAGGCATGAAAAGCTTTACCCCAACAATGTCACATAAGAAGCAGGCTACCTCATACCCTACACAAGCACAAAACAAGATTTCACCCACAAAAAGTGACAAAGTTCCAATTAATTTCCTGAAGGCAGAAAGTCTGATGGAATTTTTTGACACACAATTTAAAACATTGATTGAATATTTTCAATGGGTGAAAGACAAACTTGAAGAATTACAGGACACTGCAGGCAAAAACCAAGTTGTTGTTGTAATGTGCTGTTGAGTCGCTTGCAACACATAGTGACCCTATGTACAACAGCCCTAAACCCTGCTCTATCCTGTGCCAATCGCACTGCCTCTGACACACACCCCCATCCTGATTACCCCAGTCACTGAATCAATCTACCTCATAGAGGGTCTTCCCCTCTTGTGCCATCCCTCCACCCTCCCAAACATGATGTC